>NC_028458.1:11203329-11221316 GCF_000263155.2 Setaria italica | reverse complement strand
AACATCCGATGTGACACTGTTAAAGTTTAGCACCTCGTATCCAAACAGCCCCTTAAGCCCAACATCGCCAATTTGC
Organism: Setaria italica; assembly: GCF_000263155.2. Classification (NCBI taxonomy): domain Eukaryota; kingdom Viridiplantae; phylum Streptophyta; class Magnoliopsida; order Poales; family Poaceae; genus Setaria; species Setaria italica. The sequence continues at coordinate 11,221,240 of NC_028458.1, read as the reverse complement.
CGAAGGCCACAATCCATCCTGCCCCGAACCTTCTTGAGCTTCCTTATTGGCAACAATGGCACTATGGTAGTGCAGCTTCGCTCAAAGCTGTTGCTTGAAAATCCCGCGATTCAAAGATGGATTTTTTAAAAAACAAACCATGCAGGAGAGCTGCTGACAACACCGGCCGGTTGGATTGGAACATCAACACAGCCGCACAACTCCACTCAAAACACCAACTCAAAACAACAACCGGTTGGATTGAGACATCAACACGGCTGCACAACTCAACTCAACTCCACCCAACTCACCACACCACACCACCACAACCTGGGAGAAAAGCCAACAAGAGACACTCATTGCAAGCACCGTCATTCCTGACGATGTCCCACGCCAACTAGCCGCTGCCATGCAGAACTAGCCGCCGCAATCCGCTGCAAGCCATGTAGCTACCACGACTGTTCCACCATGTCACCGTCATCTTCAGGCTACACACACGATCGTCGATCTCCCAACCACGGTCTTGCGTTGGCAGAAGTCAAAAGAGGAGCCTACCACACCTCACCGAAGATGCCACTGTCATGCAGGACCTCTCGCCGAAGTACCGCTGTTGCACCTTACACGCCAAAATGACCGAAGCAACGCACCGGATCCTGAACCTACAAGGCAACGTAGAACGTATGGGGCCTCACCACATCCACCGCCGCACATCACTCCTCGGACTCTCCTCGGACACATCACTCCTCGGACACACCACCTTAAAGCACACGGGGGCCTCGCCTCTCCTGCCGCTGGACTCTCCGAGGATCCGGGTTTGCTTCGCCGTCAGGGGTGACTTGGTACCACCGAGCCGCTCCAGAAACTTCACCTTCACCTTACCGTCACTAGGATCACAGCTGCATCATACATGCGGATCCAAATCTTCTAGCGAGCATGGGCCCTCCGCTCCTCCTCACTGACACGGACCCTTCCTACACCTCCTCACTCGCAACCACGACATCTCAGTCACCACCACCACACGTGCGGCCACTCCAGCGCACTCTGCCGCCATCTCTGCCATGCCTGCGCCGCAAAGATGGCCCGCCATTACCAACCACACCTCCATGGCGCCGTTGGCACGCCACTGCGCAGGCCAGCGCCAGCCATACCACCATGGTGTCGCTGGTGAGACTCGCGCAAACCACCCTTGGCTATGCTACCACAACGCCTCCAAGCCGCGCAGAGCCGCATCCTCGATGTGCCGCCGCCTACACCCACGCCGCACACCACCGCGCCGCTCACAGGTGGCCTGTCGCCGCGCGTTCCTCCTGGCCACTACACGCGCCTCCATGGCCTGCGCCGGCTGCCTCCGGCCTTCACCTGCTCACCTCCACACGCCGTTGCGACCCCACGCCGGCTACCGCCGGCCTTCACCCGCGCGCGACTGCCACCCGACGCTATTGTCGCACAACAGTGCCGATAAACTAGCCGCCCCCGCCACCACATCCTCCGGCGTGCAGCCAACCGCGCCTACCTTCACGACCTCGCCGCCGCCACTCTCTATGCTCTCAAGGAGGGTCGGACGCGGTGGCCACGTCCACGACCGTCGCCTCGCCCCTCCACTCCACGCCATGCGCCTCGCCAGTCGACTACGTGCCCCCGTCGACCCATACATGCCGCTCGCCATCTCCGTCGCGGCTGCCGCCTCGCGCAGATCCGGCCCCGGGGGCGCCAGATCCGGTCCCCGGGACGCCGGATCCGCTGGCCCGGGACGCCACCGCCACCTCCATGGCCTGGTGCTGCCGCACCAAGGACAAGTGCAGCCCCCCGGCTGGTGAGAGAGGCCCCGTCGCCGCCTTCAGCGCTTGGGCTTCCGGTGCCCTGCTCCGGTGGTGGCGAGGTGGAGAGAAGGCCAGGAGGGGGGTGGCGGCAACGGGCGTCGTGGTGCTGCCCGAGTTGCCCTAGAGGAGGCGACACGGGGGCTCAGTTCTATTGTAGCATGAAATGAAAAATGATTTAAAGATGGATGATGTAAACAAGACGTGTTTTAGAAATTATTTCATCAACTCTGAGATTCACTTAGGAAGACGCCAAGCAACACATACAGCTGGAGCGATCAAACGAATCCGCCACCAGCTGAGATAATCTTTGGTTCTCCTACGTACTCCTTCCCGTCACAAGTATTTACAGATTATCTCAGTTTCCATGTCTCTTGGAGCTTCTGAAAGACAAGGAGTGTACATGAATGTGCATGTCATTCGCTGAAGATGAAATGCCCTGGGCCTGTTCTGCTGTTCGTGCCATCTTTTGCCGTAGCAGGAGGATTTGTATATGCATCATCCTGGTTGGTCTACTTGTGCTGTGACTGATTACTGTAGCATACATTGTCGCGCCTTATTAGTTTTGGTCCTTCATTTTGTTTTCTATATATGGTGAAGCCATGAGTTATTAGCAAATAGATTGTATATATGATGTCAGAAAACTACTATATATAAAGTTCAGTTGAGCTCTGTTTTGCCCTGTCCCCCAGCCTTTTTCTTCACAGGCATGACGGTTTGATGCTTCTCACAAAAATTTATTTTTGCAGAAAAGAAGTGTGTGAATTTTGCGGGTATTATATATGTGAGGAATTTGGTCAACCCTGAACACAGAATTTAGTGAAGAAAATGAATTACTGAATGACTTACTAGTCGTAGAACATCTATTTGTGGGAACATTTTAAGAACAGTTTAGATGCTACTTTCTTATCTCTCCTTTTATTTGGCCTCAGCTTAATTATACATTTGATGGCAAAAAAAATAGTAGTAAAATTTTCTTGTGACAAATCTGAGGAAAATCTTCTCTTCTAAATTAGGAAATCCCTATGTTTTTGTAATCATTCCGTTATGATCATTTCCCTTTTTTCCACATTAGGACAAATCTTTAAAAGAACAGAAAAATGAAGATAATCGAAGGAGAAAAAACATAGAACAAGAAGATGCACATTGTCTGGTCCTGTGTACTATGCACATCGGATACCATGACTGCTGCTTTTTGTAGTTTCAATGCCAAGTCTTTTTGGGGCAAGGGAAAGAAAAAGTAACCGCCACACGTCGTTGCTTCTGCTAGACAACTTGCAGAACAGTAGAGACTCAGTAAAAAAATATCATGCAACGTGCCAACGTCGACACATGCGCCCATTCACAGGTAAATGTCATGTCAAGTATTGGTGCCAACATCTTAGAGCACGGTCACCAACGCATTTTGGACATCGCAAAAACTTCAAATATTACAATATACTATTGTACCATTTAGTTAAAATAAGAAAGTACTTCCTTTCTAAACCTTTGCATACCATTAGATACCTCTTGATTCTAATCTTTTGGCCATATTTTTATCACTCGTGTCATTATATACTAATAGACTCGAGAAAATATACTATTAGCATTTTCAAATACTAAACTTTTATTTAGGCCATTAGTTTTTTAAATAATGTATTCACACTAAAAAGAACTTTTAATATGAAATAACATTATAAATTTGTTATAAAAAAGTAATTCTAATTTTGTTTTAAATCAAACTTCTCTAGATTTGACCAAGTTTATAGAAAAATTCACAATTATCTAAAAAAAATTATATATTGAATGTGCATTTATTTGATATTGTACATATTAATATGTTTTTCTACAAATTTTATCAATATTAGTGATTTAATACAAACTTAAATGATTTATAATTAGAAATGGATGGAGTACTATAATTTCCGCAATCCGGATCTGCCATGCCTTAGATGATGGCAAGTTAAGGATTAAAAACTTTACAATGGTGTACAAGGAAATCACCTCAAGTATATAAGGTGACCAGATGAAAATGCATTTGTCAAAACGGAAAAAAAATCTAGAGTATTATAAGTAATAGTTCAAATCTTATCCAAAAAGGAGATCAGTCATTCAGTCAGCAAAAACACGCCCCCACGTTGCTCCTCTTGGGGCAGCTCGGGCGGAACCCGAGACCGGCGTCGCTGCCCCTTCCAACACCGCCTCCCCTCCTCGCGGCCGCCGGAAGCCCGCATGGCCACAAGGAAGGCGACGGCAAGGCTCCACCACCTTCCTCCTCTCCTTTCCTCCCTCCTAGCGCTCTCCTTGGTGGCAACCATGGCGGAGGCGGCGGTCGCCGGCCGGCCGCGGCCGGATCTGCACCCCAAGCCGCCAGATCCGCACCCTAGGCCGCCGTCGGATCTGCATCCCCGGGGCCTCGGCGTGTCGGGGATTGCGGCGGCGGTGGCGGCGGGCCCTGCCAGCGGCCTCCTTCCACGCCGATGGAGTTTTGGCTGGGCCACGGCGGCGCTGGTCCACAGCCGCGTCTGCGGCGTGCCCAGCCGGCGGCCTCCTTCCACGACCGGCGGAGCTTCAGTTGGGCCACGGCGGCGCCGACATCTACGGCCACGTCTGCGGCTCGACTACAACGGCGTCGGCGGTTGGTGCGGGCGTGGCTGCGGCTGTGCCCAGCCGCGGCGGTGCGTGCGGCCAGCGCGCGGGGACTGGCTGCAGCGGCCTGCAGTGGCGTCGCGGCCTGCTCCTGCATCGGGCAGGCTCCAAGGTGCTGTGCAGCGGTATGTCGGTGGCGCATGGGTGGTATGGCCGACAACGGTGTGCTCGGGTGCATTCCAACGTTGCCGTGGTGGTGTCGTTGGCTGTGACCATACGGAGGCTCACCAGAAGTGCCATGGTGGTGGGGCTGGTGGTGTCGGCCGTCTCTTTTCACTGTGGTGACGATGCAAGTGAAAACCCATCCCTCCTTGGGATGGCATCGATGGCGTCATTGGCATCATGTCCTTCTTGAAGGTGACGTTGGGGATCTCTTGCGTGGGCCTTGGCTCCTGTCTAGCTTCCATGTCGGATGAGGCGGGTGAAAATCCAACCCAGTTTTGGTTGGCATCAACGACATCTTCCATGTCTCGACCTTCTTGAAGGCAATGTCAGGCACTTCCAACAAACCGGCTTTCTTCAGCGATGGTGGCTCCCGAGAGGGTGCTTTCTTTCTTTTCCTTCCATTCTCTTTCTTTTTTTATGAAAAAAATCCATTCTGTGGTGTTGGCTGTGTGGTGACCCGTGTTGACGTCCCAATCCGACGGGGAGAGTTCGTGGAGGCTCAGGTCGATGTCCAATCCAACCGGGCGGAGTCTTCGTTGAGGCTCGTGTCGATGTCCCAATCCGACCGGGCAGAGTTGAGAGAGACCCGATTGATGTCCCGATCCAACCGGCAGAGTTGAATATGAGTTGTGCATTAGCGTGGTACGACGTGGGTTGATGCCTCAAGCTAACCGCCGGTGTTGTTTCTTTGTTGTTTGCTCAATCTGAGCTTAATCTTCTTTTTTAATATAATCGGCAGCTGTTCTACCTGGTTCGTTTCAAAAATCTTATCAAAACAGTATAATAAATAATTAAATGTAAACGGAAAACAACCGGTATTTGGTCGGTTAAGCTGCTACAGTACCAGTCGGTTATATTTATCAGCCTCAGGAGTCCCCCATAGTAAAGCAACGGAATGCTATCTCAGGGCCAAGGAGAACCTGAAGTATTGAGCTCCCCTTCTTCCATTCCGCCCCTCTTTGGTTTCTCTGTTTTTTTTCATGGCCTTTCCCTGATTTCTCTCTGTTCTTCCGAATCCTAAAAGGGTATGCAGAACTTGGACAAGAACTGCAGGGTTTGCATGGAGTGGCAAGAGCATTGCTACTGGAGCCACATGGCCGATGACCAGAAGCACTTCTTCAAGCCTATGGTTGGGGGCTTCGCTGAAACCATGGTCAGGAACAGTCTCAAGCTCTCTCCACTCAGTTTTCCTCCACTTGTTAATCTGCCACAGGAATGAACTTGGTTGGTTATTGTTTCTGAATAAATGTAGATTACTACTATTTTTGGGCCTGCATGTCAGTATATGCAAGGAATGCTGCTGTTTCTTCATATATGCAGCGTTACACAATATTAGATGCTAGTTTCAGTATCCACATCTCAATAGCTTTCTGGTTGCATGTACTATATCCATTGTAAACTGAAGCAAGATTATTGGTGTAAAGGAAAAGGAAGAAACGCGTCACAAAAGATCTATTCTTGTTGCAGAGCATACCTGCTAGATTTGCAAACAATTTCAACGGCCACATCTCGGAGGTCGTGAGTTTGAAGTCCCCAAGTGGCAAAACATGGAGCATTGGAGTAGGCAATAATGATACCGATGAAGTATTCTTGCAGTCCGGCTGGAAAGATTTCGTCAGTGCTCACAGCATTGCCGAAGGAGACTACCTACTCTTCAAGTACAGTGGAGTATCCTCCTTTGATGTCCTGGTGTTCGATTCAAGCGGCTGCGAGAAAACATCGCCCCATTTTGCCAAAAATCATGGGTATGAAAGAATCGAGGGTTCTGCCGGCGTTGAAGGTGCGCGACGCGGCAGCCACAAATTCAAGGGAGGTAAAGACTGTACACCACAGTTGCTGCCAAGCGATGAGGATGAAGATGGTGACGATGACAGCGATCTGGAGTTGGCAGTTCAGAAGAACACCAGCAAGAGCATCTCCAAATCATGCAAACGCAAACTCTACCGTGACATTGGTAGGTGATACAGCATCTGATTGCTTGCAGAGTAATTGTGGTATCAATGTGAAATGATAAGTTGATAACATACTGCCTGCAGAACAAGTTCATTGCCAAGTCAAAAGTGATGAAGACGATCTTGAGCTAGATCACGAGGGCGACGCGCCGACCGGGTACTACTTCTGCAAGAATGGCCCGGTGAGCGATTACCATCTGACGGAGGAAGATAGGGAGGAGATATCAAGCATCCGAATCCCAGCCCAGTCGACGAACCCGGTGTTCGTGCAGGTGATGCACCCCAGCCATGTCCGCGCCCAGAAACCCGGTGTGGTAGTAAGTGACCTCCCTTCTGAAAAACATCCCTACCCTTTGCTTTCTGCAACATCAATTTGCCAGTGCGTGTCAATATTTCTTCACTACCTAGAATCTCACAGAAGAGAATATTTCATATAGTCAAGGAAATCGAAATGCTGATGAATGCCAAATGTGCCTTATCACTGCATGTTCTGTTTCTGTCAGTCCATTTCTTCAGAGTTTGCATCGAAGTACCTGGGAGCAGGCCGCGGGGACATCATCCTTCGGAGGGTCAGCATCAAGGGGAAGTGGCACGCCCGCTTCACCTGCAACAGGTTCTCCCGTGGCCTCACCGGCCGCGGCTGGTGCGGCTTCGTCGGCGACAACGGCCTCCTCGACCACGACGTCTGCCTCTTCGAGTTGATGAAGGGCCAGCGGCGGCCGACGATGACCGTGCACGTCCTGCGCAAGGTCCGCGGCCACTTCGTCCTCCTGCGCTGAAGCTCGTGGCTCCTGGCCATGGTTGCAGCCAAGCTGGACTCTGCGTGCTCTGCTGTATGTGTCTCTGTGCAGTGCATGATGTCGTCGTCTTCGGCTTCGCAGCGTATGATTATGTAGAGCTGCAGAAACCTCTCAATAAGCAGCTCTTGTATCTGTATGATTAGACGATCTATCGCATTGTGCTCGGTTTGTTTGAACAGCTCGTACCACCAACTAGTTAAAGTGACTAATGGATGGGTGCATTTTTCTTTTCATAGAAAGTACTTAGGCATCTTGGCTACCCAAATTCGCACAAAATTTCATGCAAAGCACGGCGAAATGTAAACGAGTCCAATAGTTGGATTCTCATTCCCAATACGAGGAAGGTGATAACATATCAGGACATCATGAAAACAAGGCGAAATGAAACCTTCGTTCCATGGAACTGACCAAAGATTCAGAGACGGACAGAAACAGTTCGTAGCTAATTAGCATATGATTATTTCTTATATATAAAAGTTGGAGCAAGCATAACGTCCATTGGTCTGTAAGACACACGACCTAGGAACTCTGCAGAATGCAGGAAAAAGGACGCCAGCCGGATTAACTTCCAAAAGATGCAACCTCCAAAGAATTGTATTCTTGCATTGAAGGATAATGACAATGTACACTAAGTACCTGCAAAATAAGGTCACAAGCAAGGTTTAAGACTTATAAAATGTCTAATCATGATGCAAATAATAATAAGCCAATAACATATTAAGTTCATACACTAGTATATCTTTTTATCAAACTCATTTAAAGGTGCATGTTAAGTAAAAAAAGAGTTGTACCACATTTCATAAAATCCAAGTATACTCTCAATCTATAGTGCTACAGTGGGGAGGGTGCAAGGGCAGAGGTCTCAGATTGCAAAATATATATACTCTCTCCGTCCTGCAAATAGTGTCCCTTTAGGTTTGTCCTAAGTCAAACTGTTTTAAGTTTGACCAAGTGTACAATGAAAAGTATCAATATTTATAAAAAAAAATAGGTATGCTATGAAAATATATTTCATAACGAATCTAATGAAACTTGCTAGACATCAAAAGGATTGATATATTTTTATAAAAACTTGGTCAAACATAAGATGGTTTGACTTAGGACAGGACTAAAGAGACACTCTTTGCGGGACGGAGGGAGTACAAAAGAAGATAAGTTCTTACACTACTAATGCTGTATAATATGCAGAACTCTAACGTGGTGGAAAAAAACTATACTCAGCAGTACTAACCTTGAGTGACATGGTGGATGCAAGTCTCTAATCATCGAGGGACGTGACATTATATAGCCTCCCTAAGTGTGATTCTACTTTCAACAAGTGATGGTATGAATGGCTTCTTTTTAGCCTCCCTAAGCTCATGTGCCAGATTTTATACAATCTTTTTAGCAGCTTGCATCGGATAAATGCTTTCTTCATCATGAGATAAGATCACCAAAGTAAAAACAAAAGCCAATTTATTTTTAACAGAAGCACCTTTTCCATTCTTTAAAACTGCTTCCCAAGCATCACGCATCATCACCATTTCCTAATAGAAAACCTCAAATCAACCTTTCATTATTACAAAACTAATAATTATGATCCAGTGTATGTGGAGACCATTGGTATAGGGGTCGCTTGCATTTAGTCTCTAAAAAATGACCAGGAATGCAGCACATGGGACAACTAAAATTGAAGTTCAAACTTGTGGACTAAACGAGTATGTAACTTTGCAACAGAAGATCAGCATTCAGCAAAATTGTAATGTAAAAGAGCAAATACATGGATAAATAGAGATATAGTGAATTTTGTGACAAATATGTGTACAGGTACAAGGAATGCCCATGATTCTAAATATACATGCTTGTCATAGAGTAATGGAACTTGCACTAAGGATCTTTCAATGTCTATCAACATGGAAAATGATGGAAAAAAAAAACACCAACATCTGCTGTGCACCAAAACTATGAAGTTAATTTCTAGTTATAGTTAAATACATATTTGTTGAATATGATAGCAGGTTTCAGGAAACTTCAAACACGAACAAAAAAAAGACAGTACAGCACAAATGCAAATAACTTTGCCAAAAAAACATTTTTCCTCTCAATCATTTTCAAACCAATTGAACAAGTTTGGCCATAAAGCTTGATTACTGGTCAGACCCACTTCGAGCAGTAAAACAAATGTACGAGTAGTGCCCAGGACAGTAAGCTTTATTACAATTTCTTAACCTCATAAATCATTCATACAATATCTTTCTAGTTTCTTAACTCAGATAACACTAAGGAAAATAAGAGGACCTACACCATCTTATGGAATGGGGTACCAATCATTCTGTCTGGTCTCTTCATCAACCATCTTTTCCATTTTGGCCTATCAAATCCCAATTTTGAGTCCTTGAATTAGTTTTCAAGCAATTTTATAAAGAACAATGACAAAGGACAAATCCTACAAGCTGCTATAAAATACCACAGACACTGAACAACAAACTAACAGGCAAGGAAGTCAACACTATCTCATGAGTTAGTTAGTAGTTACATAGTTAAAATCGGTCAAAAGTTAACAGGGCCTGGAGGAATATTTTATTAAAAAAAGTATCTAATTACTACAACAGAGATATTGTTTATGTTACCATGACTGAAAATGGCCTGATCAAAAAATGGAAAAAAGAGGGATTTTCATTGTCGCATTTGGATATGGCAGCAAAAGAAAATGGTCTTGCAGAAAAGATTTCAATTTTCATCTTGTCATGATGCTGAAACTTCCTTCCAATCAGTGGCTCATAATGCCATGCACCAACTTAACAATTCAAAATTATTAACTTCCATGATAACCTATACTTTGGCCACTCAGGCGTCACACCAACCCATTTCCATAATCAATGATCCTAGTTCTGATTATCATCTTGGACAGCATTTAACCAATCAATTCTCAAACAAAACCATCCATAATCAAGTACAAGATAGATTCTACAAAGACACAATAACCCATTCCAGGTTCAGCAACTATGCCAAATTCTTAAAACACTGCCCGCGGCACATGAAAGAACACTCCAAGGAAGCCATCCTCCCAACTCAAATGTCTAGAATCATCGCACGGTCACGAATTCACCAAACACAACAATTATACATCTAGAAAAAAAAAGGAGCAATCTAAGATGCAAATGGATCCAGTATCAAATGAAGATGGAATTGGCATATCAACGGTGCATGATCACTAACTTGCTAGCGATCCTGACAAGTGCGGCAGAAGAGGGTACCCTGGGAGAGCTCACAGCATGCCCGCCCGCTCGCCGCTGTGTGCCCGGTGAGCCTGGCCACGACCGCCGCCGGCGACCCCGCCATCGCCGCCAACGGCCTGCACGGATCAGGAACCACCAGTCACCCACCATAAGACCGCGTCCCCCGCCTTGTAGGAGCTGGGTTCCATTTGGATTTACCTTACGGTAGCGAAGGCGAAGGCGGGGACGCGGCGGCGAGGGGCCGCGGGGAGTGGTGCGACCGCGCGGAGGCGCGAGGTGGCGGCGGAGGAGGAGGAGGCGGAGCGGCCACGGACGGCGGCGAGGAGGGAGCGGGAGGCGGCGCCGCGCCACGCCATGGCCTAGGGTTTCGTCGGAGGAGGGAGGTGGCGGTAGCACGGGAATGGCGGTGGTGGATGTGTGCCATTTAGGGTTTTAGAGAAAATGATACAGTACTGGGTTCAGGCCCACGGAGATCGGCCCATGATTCTCCTTTCTACACAAACAAAATTGGGCTGGGCAGAAGTAGAAGTGATGTTGCTACTGGGCTAGGATTATAACACGAGGAAAAATGAATCATGTTGGCCTGTTCCGAAAGTCCAATTTTCATATTGCTTTTGGTTATGGGCCCAGCCCAATATTTATGGTTAAAAACTAATGAATTATAGGTCCACGGTATAACATGCTGGGGTGTTTGATACCGAGGCTAAACTTTAGCCCTTCACATCGGATGTTCGGATGCTAATTAGAAGGACTAAATATGAGTTAATTACAAAACTAATAGCAGAACCCCTAAGCTAAATCGCGAGATGAATCTATTAAGCCAAATTAATCCATCATTAGCGAATGGTTACTGGAGCACCACATTGTCAAATCATGAACTAATTAGGCTTAATAGATTCGTCTCACAATTTAACATAAGGGTTGTGTAATTAGTTTTGTAATTAGCCTATGTTTAATACTCCTAATTAGTGTCCAAACATCCGATGCGACAGGGGCTAAAGTTTAACCCCGTGTCCCTTAGTCTTTTTTTCTCGATCGACCAAGGTGTGCACAGAACCTTTCTGTCGGATCTTGCTTCATCTCCCTCAACCCTAGCTGCTCCCGAGTCCCGATCCATTACCACACCTCTTCCATCGGACCCCGCGCCTCCAGTCCTCCACCCACACGTCGTCGGCCTTGCCGCTCCCTTCGCACACCGCCATCAGCTGGTACTACCACCTAGCGTTCCGCGCGGTGCTACCGCCCCTGTGCGTCGCCAGCCCCGCCGCTTCCCTCTTTCGTGGGCCGCCGGCTCCCCCGCCGTGCGCACGTCAGGTCCGCCGCCATCCTCTCGCGTGCCGCCACCCACGGGCGCAAGCCTGCCCTGCTGCGGCCGCTTGCTGAGTTGCTGGCGCTTCCGGCGTGCGCATCAGATTTTTTTTTCAACATTTTGAATCTACTATTTCAACATTTTATATAAAAAATGTTGAAATAATTTTTCTAAAATGTTGAATTGTGTATTCAAAAATGTTGAATACATTTTATTATTTAGAAAGGTTAATTGGCTTTGATGGGCTTTTAAAGTTAGAATGTTTAAGGGGGTGTTTGGGTACTTAGGTGCTAAACTTTAGCAGTGTCACATCGGATGTTCGGATGCTAATTAGGAGGACTAAACATGAGCTAATTATAAAACTAATTGCAGAACCCTATGCTTATTCGCGAGACGAATCTATTAAGCCTAATTAATCCGTCATTAGCAAATGGTTACTGTAGCACCATATTGTCAAATCATGGACTAATTAGGCTTAATAGATTCGTCTCGTGAATTAGACTCCATCGGTGCAATTAGTTTTGTAATTAGACTATGTTTAATACTCATAATTAGCATCCAAACATCCGATATGACATGTGCTAAACTTTAGTGGGGTGTATCCAAATATCCCTAACTGACTTCAGAAAGTCATAGGAGCCCCCTCTGGGGGTGCTACGGAAGCTCCAGCACCCTTGTGAAGCCAATGGATCCTCCCTAAGCCTCATGTTTTTTAGTCATGGATGAAGATGGATGAAGGAGGGTAAGAAAAAAAATAAAGAGGAGGAAGAACATGCTGCTGTAAACACAGAACATGGACTTTGCCCCCTATACCTAAGGGACCGAAAATAGAGGGCCCGTATGTACCTTGTTGACGTACACCATAAAAAACCAAAAAAGGAAAAATTAATGAGGTACGGTAAAAATGGAGTTTGCTCCCTAGTGGACAGATCAGGGATACTGATCTGATAGCCACCCAAGCTAGGTACTGTGCTTGTTCTCATAAAATGCATGGCTCCTTTGAAAAAAATGAATGTAGAAAAGTATGGTGAGATAGCTCACATATATATATGGTTGTTTGAAGATACTACATCCACGATATGAACTTATGAAGCCTCGATGATCACTAAATATTATAGAGTGAATTTTACTGTAGGCTCGTTAACTATTCCCGAGGTCTCATCTAGGTAAATTAAAGTGGTCATCTAGGTTCACGATCTCATAAAAAAGTGGATGTGGAGGTCCACAGGCGTGGATGTGGAGGTCCACAGGCGTCCACGGAGGCATATTTTACCTATGTGGCGATGCCAGCATGGAAATAATTTGCAAAAAGACCCCTCCATATTTAATTTCTCACTCTCTTGTCCTCATCCTCCCGCACGTCCTCCTATCCACGAACACACCATGGCGACACCGTGCTCCCAGAATTCCGAGCGTTCTCGTGCATGTGCGCAGGAGCCTCGCCGTCCATTGCCGAGCACGCAGCCTCGTCGCGGGACTAGGTGGCTGCAGCTGCGCGCGCCGCGCTACTCAAGCCGTGCGCGATAGATGCCTTCTTCAGCGGCCTCGACTCCCGGCTATGGGTGACAGTGAAGGCAGCGGATTCCATCATGGTTGCGCTAGTGAATGCCACCATGGAGGACGCCTACAGGAAGAGCCTCTAGAAGGACGGCGCCCTGGACAGCCTCGAGTGGTGCCTCTACTTCATGGGCGACAAGATGTTGGAGGCCGATGGCAGCGACGACGGCCATGAGGAGCTGCTCGACGACCTCCTCGAGATGTGGGACCGGATCCAAGCCCGCCTCAAGCTTGCCGTCACCGAGGCGGACCGCGACTACATGCACCGGAGGCGCGAGGAGCTCAGCAGCTCTTCGCGCAGACGCGGGGCGCCGCCAACGACTGCTCGCCGGGGCGGCGCAAAGGATGAAGAGGACGGTGGGCGCACATTCGGTGAGGGGAGGGGTCAGTAAGCCAGATGATGTTGAGGATGAGAGCTAAGCAGGAGGACACGAGCTCCACGCTGGCGGCGCCATGGAGAGGATGAGTGGTGAGGTGTCGCCCAAGGCCGCCGACGCCCGAACCACCCGTGGCTGCTGGCGTTGCGCGTCCCAGGGGCTTGGTGTCCCCTCCGCGGAGCTCGCCGAGCGGCTCTGCTGCAACGAGAGCAGCGGCGGCGGCCACCGTCACCCTTTGGGCAAGTGGGCCGCCGAGATCCGCGACCCCGTCAAGGGCGTCCGCATCTGGCTCGGCACCTTCCCCTCCGTTGAGGCCGCCGCGCTCACCTATGATGCCGCAGCGTGCGACATCCACGAGCCTAGAGCCAAGCTCAACTTCCCCCCGCCGCTGACTACAAGCACAGCCACATCGCTGAGGTCGTTGACCTTGTTGCGGCAAGGAGGACGGGCGGGAGGATGAGGACGAGAGAGTGAGAAATTAAAGATGGAGGGGTCTTTTTTGCAAATTGTTTCCATGCTGGCATCGCCATGTAGGCAAAATATGCCTCCGTGGACACCCGTGGACCTCCACAGCCACTCTTTATTAGATCGTGGATCTAGATGATGTTGACGCTCATTATTGACACACTTTTAGTGTCATTTAAGTGGAGTTTTCATATATATTCTTATACTAACCCACCACTTAGCACCTAAAATAACCCCATTTTTGCATACGCATTGTATTTTGGAAGGCATTCTGTTTTCGCAGAAAATTGGACTATATTGGAGCATAATTGGACAAGGCCCTGGATGAGCAACAACCCAGAGAAAGATGAAGGCCAATAGGCCCAAAAAGGACCTACACTGATTGGCCTATAGAGGCCCAGGCCGATCGGCCTAGGGTCCTTAGGGCCTCGATCATGCTCATCTTCAACGAGGACTCCTCCAAGAAAACTTAGGAGCTAAATTTCACAAGATATGGCAAGTTCACTTTAGGATCAAAGATGGAAGCAAGCAGGACTTTGGAAAGATATCAAGATCCGTCCTTATCCCGAGGCTATCGACGTGCAATTCCCGCATACAAGTAAAAATAAATTTTCATATCATCAAAGAAGACTTGGCAACGAAGGAGGGCGCAGGGGGCCACAAGGAAGGGCTAGGCCGATCGGCCTGAGGCTTTCCTTGCTCCTCTCACCTTCCAATTTTCTTCACGCGCTCCCCGGACTATAAGTACCCTGAAAATTCACTGAGCCCTGGCATCCATCCACCAGAACTCAACGAAACCAAGGGTATTCACCTAAGGGAGCTGAAGGCCGCTGCAAGTCTTCGAAGTTGTCTAGGAGATGGCTTAGGCGGACCCTAGCCGCCATAGCCTTCCTGCGCTATTGTGATATGGTGAGTTCAGGAGCTAGTTGTGATCATCAATGGTACGTACTCGGAGGTGATGATCTAAATATATCTATTATATGAGCAATGTTCTTCATGTCATCCGATCTATTAGTGACTCGTTGTCTCCTTTTATACTTTCTATCTATCATGAATATGCTTGTTTCTTAGTCTAATCCATGGTTAGACTACATAGCATGCTTTATATAATCATGGTGATTAGATTTAGTATGTTGATCCTTCTTGATAGCTAGACATGTTCATCTGTGTTCGTGCCCTTAAACTGCCTGCGCCGATAGAGAGGATCGTGACAGGATCTGGCTTGTGTAAGGTGGGAGTTTTCAGGAGGTTGACCGAAGGTAGTAGTTTAAAGATTGCTTTGGATGAGATGCATGTTGTGCTTGCTTATTAGCTAGAACTACAACTAGAAGATGATAGGCTCTTATTGCCCCTGGTGGTGTTATATATAACCTTGGATGGAATACTATAAGGGAAAAGATATGATAATCCGTACGCTTGCAGTTCACAAATTGGCGTGCTAACTGCCAGATGACCCCTTTAAAATTTCATTGATCTAGATGAGACCTTTAACGGACCTACGTTCACTCAATATTATATTTTGGCAAACTGAAAAATTAAATATCTGGATTTGTAGATGCTCTCCGCTACATTCATCGCCAGCTAGCTGTAGAAATACGAGGAAGAATAGGCACGCTAGTCGGAGATAAAAAAAATAAGTATCTGAATTTGGAAGAGCTATTCAGTACCGCCTCACGGTATCTTATCTTAAAAAAATAAGATAATTTTTCTAGTATGATCCGCATCTTTTTCGGAACACTTTATCAAATCACCAATAACATAATTTCTAGCAAACTCATTGTCCACAGCTACGGTACGTAGTTATACTAGAAACGGTAGGTCACTTGTAAAGAAACATTCGAGAAATGGTAGTAGCCTTGTAGTGTGTATAAATTTGGGGCGCTAATTAATAAACTAACCACATTGGATTTTGTTCGTTCAGTCTAAAAGAAATGTGTTAACGAGAATTCATGTTAGGGCCAAGCAAAGAAATATTCCCCCGTGGGCGACCGATGCATGCATGCATGGATCGCAGCAGGACGCCGGCGATTGACGTGAACGCAGGCTGCACGGCCCGGCCCCTCCATGCATCTACGCGTGCGTGCTGTGTGTTTCGTCTTCGAGCCATCATCGATGGATCGGGCCGGGCCCAGGGAAGCAGCTAGCCCGGTGGTATACTATGCCAGTGCGGCCTTGGACTTCGAGCTCATCGGCTCGCGGGTGTGTTTGCGTCCTGCATGCAGGTCTACCAGGTGCTCCTACCTCCATCTTATCTATTTTCAGTTCAAAATTATAATATTATGATCCAATTTTTATAGGATCCGATTCTTAAATATGGTACGCTAAATTAGAAGACTTTTTACCACCCCTATGCATGGATGGATATCCTGCTTAGTTTCCTCCCATACGTTGCACGTAGGGACACCTTGCAGGTGCACGCCTGCATGGGCGAGCGTGGCTGCAATCAAGGCCATGTTTAGTTACTCCCAACTCCCAACTTTGACACTATGCAAAAAGAAGATTCCCCATCACATCAAACTTGCGGTACATGCATGGAGTACTAAATGTAGATGAAATTAAAAACTAATTGCACAGTTTTGTTGTACTTTGCGAGACGAATCTTTTGAGCCTAATTAGTCAATATTTGGACAATAATTCACAAATACAAACGAAACGCTACAGTGTGCTACAGTGCTGTAACAGTAATTTGGCACCTCCCAAATTCCCCAACTAAACAAGGCCCAACTAGCTCTCTAGCTGGTGTCAGTGAGAGTGCCATGTTTTTGTCTTCTCAGATCCAACTCTCTGTCGCCTGCCTTGATATAGTACAATTATTTAGTCAGGGGATAGATCATCATCATTGGAGCCAATATAATAGAGCCCTCTCTCGGTGCAAAGAGAACTAATTAATCGGTCACTCCTTTCAACTACCAGTATGTCGTTTGGTGAGATTGGTGAAGTTAATAGGTGGCCTCGTTCATGTCAACGCGTCGCTCGTCATCGAAAGAATTACTAGCTGAAAGTGCTTTAGTCGTTGTATTTTCGTAGCATGCAAATTAACACTTAACACTCTTATTAGCGTTGAAGAACAAACTTTTATCATGTACCAAACTAATTCGGTTTCATATATCACGTACTTCCTCCATTTCAAGCTGCAAGTCGTTTTCGCTTTTCAAGATATATAAATTTTGTTACGTATTTAGACATAATGTACATCTAGGTGGATAGAAAAAATGATGACCTGCAATTTGAAACGGAGGGAGTAGTAGAGACACTAGTAGAGAATTGGGCTTTAGTCCCGGTTGGTAGGGTGCAAAGATCCCGAAAATGCATCCGGGATAAACCAACCGGGACAAAAGGGAGGGTCTTTTATCCCGGGTCACTCAACCGGGACAAAAGACCCCAATACCAACCGGGATAAAAGGGGTCACCCACGGCCGGCGCTGCAAAAAAAAATTCCCGAGCTCCTAGGAGGCCCCCCCACAAGTCACAAGTCACGCGATTTTTCACGCGAAATATGCGCGTGCGCGGTTCGTGGGATTCGAACCCACAACCTCTAGCCTCGCGCGTAGCTTCCTTGCCATCCCACCTACACACCACATCTAACTATGTAGGGGATACTATCCTTTTGTATTAACTCGTGGGGATCCTTTTATCCCGGTTGG
>NC_028458.1:11053795-11203229 GCF_000263155.2 Setaria italica | reverse complement strand
GTATTCCAACCGGGATAAAAGGGTTCGAGGATTTAATCCCCTTCCAGCCACCTTCCAGTGACCTCGTTGGGGGACCCTTTTATCCCGGTTTGAAACACCAACCGGGATAAATGACCCCCTTTTATCCCGGTTTGGTATTACAAACCGGGATAAAAGGCTCTTGACCCTTTTATCTCGGTTGGTGTTACCAACCGGGATAAAAGGGGGGGTCTTTTATCCCGGTTGGTGTTTCAAACCGGGATAAAATGCCTCTCAGAGTCTTTTTTTCCCACTAGCCTTTGCAACCGGGATAAAAGGTCCCGGTTGGTGAGCCCCCCACCAGTGACCGAGTTTTAGTCCCGGTTGGTGAACCTTTTGTCCCGGGCCAACCTTAAACCGGGACAAAAGGGGGCGGATGGAAAGTCGTTTTTCTACTAGTGAGAAACCATATATATGTATATATACAAATGCATCCTCTGATAGCCCGCTCGCGGCCGGGACCAATGCATCATCGACCGTCGTCCCATCTGTTTGTCCATGCGCAGTGAATCAACTGGTGCACCGTGCACGAGGATCCAGTGTTTTTTTACCGTACGTACGTGCCATGCATGGTCCCTAGCTCGATCGATGCATGCGTGTTAGTTTGGGTTAGGAAAAGTCCCATTTTGTTCCTTGACCCCTGTAACGAGAATAATGTTTCTGTTCCCGCCTTCAATTCCTCTGATGGTCGGTCTGATGGGGCAGAAGCCTGCATGGTTGCATGCTAAGGATCGGAGGCCCTACCACCCACACTGCACTGCCCCAAGCAGAAGCAGGGGGTAGTAGAGAACTGCGGGCGTTTCTGCATAGAGAGAAAGCTATCGAGGAACTCGACAACCTGTCTGGAAGACCGATGCAGCTATATGCTACAGTACGTGCTGATGGTCCTGTGGACCATATGCGTGGGTGCCAGGGATGATCGATCGGAAAAAGCGTTCAAACGAGACATCATGATGCATACCACTACGGCATAACGTTGGTTTTATTGCTGCCTGCAGCGGTTTGTCGGTCTTACATAATTTACCTGTACCACTATTTTCAGACGACGACCGTGGTAGAATATATGCCCTCACAAATAACTTTTAAAAATTATTACTAAAAGTATGTTCAAATAATCGGAATTTTCAAGTCTAATATGTCTGTTCATCTTTCATTTATAGTGTGCTATTGTGACGGCGTTATCTGTGTTACTCCCTAGCCTTTTCACCTGTGTGAGGGTTTTTTTTTTCTCTCGCAGATTTCCCTTTCATTACTGTGTGACCATTTCTTTTCTTCTGTCAGCTGTAAATACCAGAAAGTCTCTGCACCTTTAAAGGTTCTTTTGGGAAAAAAATGGTGATGCCAAAGGCTGTCCTATATCCCTGATGCACACTGCGTCGATCGTCCTCAGCTAGCTAGTGAATCGAAGGCACACAGCATAATCTGCATAATTACTCGACAAGCGAATTATGCATCCA
This sequence comes from Setaria italica, assembly GCF_000263155.2. Classification (NCBI taxonomy): domain Eukaryota; kingdom Viridiplantae; phylum Streptophyta; class Magnoliopsida; order Poales; family Poaceae; genus Setaria; species Setaria italica. The sequence continues at coordinate 11,201,754 of NC_028458.1, read as the reverse complement.
CGTACAATGTAATTAAGACGGGCTAGATGATGATGAGTCATTTGGACGCGCATGATGATGATGGGTAGTGACGCCGACCTCTACGTTGATGGGCCTGGGCTGCATGCATGCGTACGGACAAACCAGCTTCCATCGTCCGTCGTCGTCTTCCTGTACAGGTCCTGGGCCGGGCGTACGTACGGGATGGATCTGTGACGGGTAAGATGGATCATCTGTCGATCCATCACATGTAAGAGGAGGGAGAGGGACAGAACACGGGTGGATGGGTGCATGCACATCGCGCATTAAAAAAAAATATTCCCTAGCTTGAGACGAGCTAGTATGGTGCTTCATTGATTTTTGTTTCGTTGTTCCTAATATAACGTGACAGCCACGTCGTTTTAATTGACGCCTTTGTCATAGTACGGCTGCTTGTTTCTTGTATATGTGTGTGTACATATATATACTCAACCAAATATAAAAGGTACATACAAGGACGGGGAATGGGGGACTTGCGACCCCAAACAGTAGAAGGAAAAAAGGTACATTTTACTACAGTAGAATGTGCGGTATGTTTTGTCAACTGCCGTGCTAGCTCATGAGCGACTACATTATGCTCTCTCTTTACATACTTTGAAGCCTACTTTCAACGAGATGCAGCTAATCTGCCTTAAGATGAAGCACATCTGCAATCTGTTGTGGGCAATTCAGAGCGGAGAGAAATATGTAATTTAGAATCATATATTATATATTATTGGTGTATTGGGATATGTTTTCATAATTACAGATGAAAATAGTTAGGTTATTTTTAATAGTAACATATATGGATAATTTAGATGCAAATTCAGGGGATTACTTTAAGATTATTTTTATAACGGAATAGGTGAGTAATTTAGATAAATAGGTAATTTACATATAGATTACTTTAATAGTAACATAAGAATAGATTATTTTCAGACTATTTTCATAATGATAGATCGATGTAGGTGATTTTGTAGAAAACAAAATAGATGCGGTAGCTATTATTATCAATATTGATTAGATTTTAAGGATTGATGGCGGGATGTTTTTGTTTATTTATTTTTGTAAATTTTTAGATTCATCTTTTCTTTCTTGTGCATCTCATGTTTTTATTTTTTTGATCCACAAAGTTTGGCTTCCAACAGAATTAGGCCGGATCTTGGTGAACGGTGCCCACACCACTGCAGCATGCAGATACATCATGACGAAAGAAGAGATACAAGAACGAGACGACAACCGAATAAATGATAATGCACGGTTGATGTGGATGCATGGCAACAACGGACAGTGGCAGAGGATGTTTGCTAGTAGCTCTTGGACATGCATGGCAACCTTCAGATTATATTGTTCGAATAGCTCTCTGCATATATGCACATCAATACCTCCAACCAATACTACCAGCAAAGATACACACAAGGTACACGTACATGCTGTAGGTTGGGCCCTAGCAGCTCGATCGTATGTGCTTCGTCTTCTTGCTGTACAGGTCCCCCCTCTCTCATACTATGACAACCGATGGGGCTAGAGGCTTCTAAAACATATGGAATGCAGTGTTGTATAAAGTTACAGTAAAATGAAACCTTATAAAAAGATTTAAAAAATGAAACCTTACACTTTCTCAAATCTTAATAATGATGTACTACCAAGAATGGAGCCTGTATACTGCATATATTTGGCATGTGTATTTGATTTGTGAATGCACTGCGGCGTGTACTGTACAGACGTAGAGTAGAAGAGAAATAAATAAGGGTCCAAGCTATGATCACGTGCCTTGGCAGGTCTGATGCCGGCGAAGCCGCCAGGTGTCAGAAAGTGGGGTTCAGCCGGTAATCCATCACCGTCTTCCAGTCTCTAAAAGATACGAGCAGGAGTATCTTCCCATCCAGCGATCTAGTACTAGCTCTCAATCCTTGTATATTTTGTATACATGAGGTGTATGGTTTAAGGAAGCAACCCCCGGCCCTTCCATTTTCAACAATCTGAGTGTGCAGCAATTTGAACTTAATTTTAACTCGCTGGTAGACCAATTTCTGATTTCCATGCATGCAGATGCAGGTCAATTCAGTTCCTGGTTGGATCAATATGAGATCGAAAAAATATAGGTTAGGTAGAGGATTATCTCTAATAAATAATATAGTAAAATGATAATATATGCAATGCTTGCGTAGCTACACGCCGATGAAGCCGGTTCTTCAGTCTTGGTTCCAAGTTTGTAGCATCAAACATTCATATGGAGTCTAATGGAGAAAATATTATGAAAATTGTAGGGCTCTAGTTATATATACCGAGCAGCATGCGGCAATATATAACGAATTGACCCCCAAATCCTGATACCAAGAGACACATAATTCACGAATAATACCTCAAACCCCCTCAACGACGTGAAAGCCAAGGTCCAATCAACATACCATCATTGAACTGTACTAATTTTGGACAAATTTGTTTCAAATTTATTAATTTAATTACACGATCAGCATATATAGTCAACTGACAAAAATGTACGAGGTCTTTTTGTTAGTTGTGAGTTGACCGGATTCCAGACATGTACTTCAAGCTAAGAGGGCAGAGAAGGAGCGAGGCTGTAGCTCATCAATGATCGAAGATTGCATTATGTAGTCGGTTTGTACGTAAGTGGGTGTTAGTAGAGTGAGAGCTGTGGGAGGGGCATGCGACAAGTGCGTTGAAAGAAGAAAGTCCAAACCTAAAGGAGTGAGGGTGCAGCCTTGGGAGGGGGACGTATGTTTTTTTTTCTTGAAGAGCCACCTGACGAATGACGATATAGATACAACCACCCCGCCCCCCTAGAAGTCCCTTGAAGCTGCACATTTCCTCTGCAAGAAAAAAAATTTGCATTTGACACTCTACAAGTCAAATGTTCAAGAAAATTAAAACCATTCCTATTCTAGATGCAACACGCGGGAGTGCATGCACTTCTTCCATTTCGAAATATAGGGTGCAACTTGTTTTGTAGGAGAACCCTTTGACCAAATATTACCCTGTTATTGCTAAAATTGTTTTTGTGATGCAAAATTTATGTTATTAGATCTCTGTTGGAATGACGTACTTATAAATGTGATTTTCTATTGCATAGATAATATATTAATTGCTTATCAAAGTCTTGTTCTAACTAACCAAAATACGCATTACAAAAAATGATAGAGTATATAAGTTGTCGTATATCAAAAGGAAGGGGTAAAGAATGGTTTAATGATACACTAAAATTTCATTTGAAATCAAACGCATTGTTGCAATTCACTCCACAGTCAGAGAGTAGTTTATAATTGATGGCCCGGGCCCAATACGCAGATTGAATGATGTGCCATTTTTGATATGACGATACCTGTTATACTTTGTACATGCTGTGAAAACCTTGGTTCATATAATAAAAAATATAGTGCCATGGCACAAGTGAAAACCTTGGTTGGTGAGGAGATTTTGCCCTATGTTAGAGTTTTTTGATGTGATAACTAGACTTTAAATTGGGCTATGCGTGCACTTAAAATTAGGGGCTAGGGCCTTGTTTGGTTGGTGAGGGAGGTTTGCCGTACGATTTTTTTTGTCCGGAACAGTTCATGACCGATGAGGCTGATCACACCCACTGTACCATAGGAGTACTAGGTAGGTATGTGAGCTAAGCGCTTATTTAAATTTCTATGGTTTTAAAGACCTCCTTAGAGCGTCTTCAATCATACAAGTCGGTTAATAGCTCAAAGCTGACGTGGGTACCATGTATAAGGCAGTTTTGAACATCGTGCTGAGAGAGAGCTGTCTCATATGCTTTAGTCTCATACTTCTGCACGTGAGTAAAAAATTGATTAAGCTAACTCTAAGTTAGACCATCGGAGACACCCTACTGGTAGTTAACTAGACGATAAATTAGATCCAACTAAATATATATGCCGATGTTTTTTAACTACCTGAAATTGCAACCATTTGACTCCCTCTCATATCCAAACTTCTTCTACGCCCATAATGATCTTATGTAGAACCATGCGCCCACACATCAATCTCTTTGCTACTGTTCCTAGCTAGTGACTCTAGAGGCTACATTCAATTTTCACTCATGATTCCTAGTTTTCTCCTTTGACAAGATCGATGCAAGCCCGGAGAAACACCGTACGTGTTCTGTCACTTGACCGAATGCACGGTGATGAAGGAATATGCTGAACACCAGTGCATACAATATAAACGACGACACATTCACTCAGAGGGGTGCACACATATCATGTCAAATCAGTTTGCAGTCCATGCATCCCATCCATCGGTTTGGACCATGTCTCAGTGCTACGCTACACCCCTTCAAAACGGCATACAAGAAAATTATATTGGTGCTCTCTCTCTCTCTCTCTCTCTCTCTCTCTCTCTCTCTCTCTCTCTCTCCACCATCATCGGCCAACCTCCCTAGCTGCTGCATCCCTATAATTGTACCATATCATTACCAAACTTTGCTCCTCTCTCTAGGCATCTACTCGACGCCCTCCTCCTCACCCACACGCACAAACCCCGGCCGGCCCTAGCTATACAGCAACCATATGTCATATGCCACTCATGACCTAATCACCAAGATCCATTTCTCTTCCAACAAGAACAGGCACAGTTCCATTCTCAATTTAGAAGTGCCACATAAACTTGCAATGGCTGCTACTGCCGCTGCGACCGATCTTTCGCTCCATATCAGCCCTCCTTCGCCGGCCGACGCCGGGAGCAGTGGTGGAGGTGGTGGTGAAGCTTACCACGAAACAGAAGGCTTCTTCGCCGCCAAGCCGAAGCTGTGCCTTGGACTTGAGACGGCGACGGCACAACAGGATGGCCAAAGCGACACCCAACAGCAGCGGCTGCACCAACCTAGCCAGATCCAGAGGTTCAAGAAAAGCTCACCAGCGGCGTTATCCGGAGGCACGACGAGATCTGGGAATGGCAGCGGCGGTGGAAAGAGGAGCTCCAGGGCACCGAGGATGCGGTGGACGACGGCGCTTCATGCGCACTTCGTGCACGCCGTGGAGCTCCTCGGCGGCCATGAGAGTACGTTCGAGAACGTCCCTTGTTTCCACCGTTACATCACGTTCTGTTAGATTGTTCAATTGATTCTGCTTCATTTGGTTTTGCACCTGTCCTTAATCACATGAGCTAATTGGCATGGGGATTTAAATTGCTCAAAAGTTGTTTACGTTAGGAATCTCGTTGTTCTTGAATCTCTTCACCTAGACGTTTTAAGAGGTCACTGCTGCTTTGGAATTAATCTTTGGTGAATCTGCCTTCATCCTCTCACTTGAGTGTTGATTCATGCGTCTGCCTATTGCAAAAATTTCAGGTCTAGGCATGGGGTGTTTTCCCTCGTTTTCTTTTGACTTAATTGTAGCTTGCACTTAACTGAATTGTTCAGTCTTGTTAGTACAGTTCCATTTTATTGGTTGCAAAGTAAGAATTGTACCTTTCTTTGTAGGAGCAACACCAAAGTCAGTGTTGGAGCTGATGAACGTCAAGGATCTCACACTGGCTCATGTTAAGAGCCACCTGCAGGCAAGTTATTACTAGAATCTCTACTGTAGCTTCGGTACTTACTGCTTTACTAGTGTTTCTCATGATTCAAGAACCAAACAAAAAGATAGCACTGTTAGATGATCTCTTGATCAGCCCCTTTCACCCTTTTCTTCTTGGCACTGTTCGTAGCTGTCGCCAAGTACTTATTGTCTCTTTCATCCACTTCATTTGACTAATTAATTTAATATACGTCAACTACAACTAACTTATACAATTAGCGCGTTGCAAGAGTAAACCAAATGGCAGCAGAAGGCGGCCCCAGTCTAATCTTTCCCTGCCTTTGTTTTAATTTCTTATTTGCTTGATGTTACTTGACCCAGATGTATCGAACAGTGAAGGGAACGACGGCAGACAGATCATGTGCTGCAGGTAAAACATTACCTAGATGTCAGCTAGCTTGCTTCGCTCCAGAAACATTTCTTTTCCTGAGTTGATATTCTTCAGTAAGGTCATATCAAATAATGCTAGCTGAATTATTGGCGTGGGGCGTGCCTGGTTAATTTTTCCAGTCAGTCCCATAAAGCTAACACTACCGCCATTCTTAAAAAAAAAAGAGTAGTAGCAGTGTTATTTGTCTTTGAGCTACTATTGCAGTAAAATATCTGCAAATTAAATGCTTACTGATCGAATACCCCATACGTTCATACAGACATATATCCCATCTGTATATTTTAAGTGATTTGACGTGCATATATAATTTTCTGCAGGCCATGTCCAGATGAGAGATATGGGCTTTCTGCAGAGGGGTTGTGAAGTGAATGGCTTTGAAGCGTTTAACCACATCACTACTTCGAATACTAGGTTTGTATACATATCGCCGCCTTACTATAATACTGAGCTAGTATTGCATATATAATTCGGTACAGCAATGCCCTATATATTTATTTCCTTTGCATAATATTGATTAATTTAACGCTGCGAAACTGCATCCTCTATTTTGTCGATTTGGATGACTTATGCATCGGATACTTTCTGCGCATGAGTTTTAATGTTTTATGCATAATGCACGGTCGTCAGACTCCCAGCATCATGTCTATCGTTTTTAAGAAAAAAAATTTATCTCTCCTGTCTTTTTTACACTTACTGCTCAATGCACTCGCTCAACCATGTCATATCTATGGCATTATTAAGCCGCTACCAATCATGGGGAAAAGGCATCTTTGAACCACTAGTGTTGCTGTCATGCATCACCCTTCTTGCATTGCATTACTTCTCACCTTCCCTAGCTTCAGTCATGCGCTTTTTCGTGTGTGAGCTGTTCTTCTTCCAACTTTAACAAGTCAAAACTCCACATGTTGCAATAAAGGTTTTTTATGGGATTTTTTTTAACCTGCCACACACCTCTAGGGAACATTTTCTCAATAAAGAGATACCGCACTTGTGGAAAATTAAACTTAGACTATCATGTGAAATGGGTGTATATACTGAGCTTCCCCATAATTCATCTGCAATAATATTGTACTTTCAATCTAATGCATGTTTTCAAAAATCGGTAGGATGGTACTTCTTACCAAACTTTGACCATCGTATGTTAAAAACTGTACAAAACCTTGGGAGTATCTTTCCTTTTTTTTAACCAAAATTTAGTTACAGCAATTTCCATCTGACTAAACTGCATATTATAGCAACATCTTTGGTCAAAATTTAAACAACCGGTCATACACATTTAATGCGAAGGTGGCACTCTTTTTTTCTAATTAGAGGGAGCAGAGGTACACATGTTCATTCATTATGAGATAACTAATAATGAATCCCGTAATTTTATCTGTAGTATGTGTGGAAAGATCATATTAGAGAAGTGATATCCATGCACATATTTCATGTATATGGTCCAAGTATCACGCTATAATAATAAAATGTGGTGCTTAAATTTTCCTAACATAGAAGTCGCAGTATAAACTGTACAATACTGTAGCAGTAAGCATGTCTATTTCATACGCAATATATAATAGTTAAGATCAATTCACCTTCTTTTATTAAATCCTAATACTAGCCATGCGCTTGTTCTCCAATCAGAAAAACAAGTACCCTTTTGACCTTTCCATGGTCCACAAAGCACAACTTTGCTCACAAATATAATTCATTTCATTCATTTGCAAAATCATATGAGAAAATGTAATATGAAGCAATTTTTTAGATAAATCTACTTACATCATTTGCAGATGATTGATTGAAATATTCGTAAAGATATCATTAGCCAAATTTCAATAGTTTGACCACATATACTCTATTTTACTAGGTACTACTATTCAAACCTATACTTCAATATGTAATGTTAGAATCATAGACGTAGAGGTACAATACATTTGATGTTTTTCAATATCCTATATTTGTATGATAATCACTTACCAACGAGTTGTCTAGTTAATTATGCAGTTGTGGCGAGCAATATGTACAATATCAATCAAGCCAAGGTTGGATGCCTAAATTCAAAAACTGAAAACTTCTCTTATTTGTGATAAAAAAAACATGGCTAAAACACATATTGCATGATGAAAATGGAAGATTGGCGGGCAATAATTGAATAAAGAGACAATCTATATCAACATTCATTTAGAAGCTTCTATTCTGTCCTTACTTTGTTGCTAGAAAAGCTTTCGCCTGTATGCGCATACAAACTATAGGTAGTTTGATTTTGAGGTTTCTTTAACTCTATACTAAGAACTATTTTTTTTAAACATCGATTTACATATAGGAGCATTGAGATTAAGACGTTTTGTATGACCACAATTTTCCTTAAAAGATTGAAAACATTTCTAATGTTGCACGGTCATATTATATAACTCTTTCTAGGTCTCCCCTCCCTTTCTAATTAGTCTCTCACCCTTTTAAGGAGCATGATTACTATAAGAAAAAAAGCAAGCCATCCGTACTAAGGATATGCACAATAATGCATGCAAGATGCTTAGACATTAGTGCTTAATGATAGATGTTGTTATTACACGATTAAATACATATGTAAAAGTTAATTCTTACAATGTAAACCGGTGCTTAGATAGACTTAACCACCTTGTTAGCACATATCAAGCACCTGGTGCAAACTCGTCCACTGTACGTGTCCTGTAATAAGCCGTTACTATGATTTTTCTTTTGATTTTTCTGGTGTAATTTGAAAGATCGTGCTAAAGTTATACCATGCCTTATAAATATAGGAGTATATCTTTAGTACGTGTCCTAATAAGCCGACTGTTATTTTTCTTTTGTTCAGTGGGCACCTTACCTCTCAAAAAAAAAGTGATTTTTTTTGCGAGACAGCAATTAAGGTGACTGTACTGCATGTCTGATGGATTCACGTCCTTGGCTGGTGATCCCAAACTCCCACGCATGCAAAAGCTAGTTCTTTGCTGAAACCCTTGTTGGCGTCATGCATGCATATGCCTGCGATGCCCCAACTAATTTGCTCAGATCCCTCTGCTCTGCTGCGCGCACAGGGGATAGAATCGAGCCATCCATCACACACACGCATACTACAGATACAACAGCCAGGGGTAATGCATGCATGGGGGACACGCCTTTAAACGCAGAGAGTAAAGCCTAGCGCGATCGAGTCACATATGCTGCAAGAACATTGTGCTCCATCAGCTACTGGCCAAGCAAGCAGGAGATCATGATGGGCTCCAAGAATTTTTCTCTCCTTGACTCCAAACTTGCATGATGTTGAGGTCTCCCAATATGTGCATGCCATACCATACTTATGTGCAAGAGGCCGGCCGGCTAGGGTACACACGACTGATGGAGGAGTGAGTGCAGTGGCAGGTCTCCTCTCCGATCCTAGTAGCCCCCTTGTGATGATTCATTCACTGTCATTCAGATCCATATCAATTGTCCCCCTGCGCCGCATCAGGGTCAGGGGTCATGCATTGCGTTGCGACGACGATCGAGTGGTGTGGCCGGAATCTTGGCAAGAAACAAGTAGAACAAGACAAGGGGGTGTGCAGTGCAGGGCCGGGGGGACAAGCAGCTCGGCTCAGCTGATCCATCCATCCATCCATCCATCCGTTGCCCTTGACCGAAAGCCTGCGTCCACGCAGCGCCCCTGCCCTAGCCGGGCAGCTTAAATACCACGCACTGCGCTGCACGGTGATGGTGGTCGCGTAGTGGCAAGCATGGACAAGCCAACCTGCCAGCGGCCACTGCATTAACGCACACTCGTCGACACTGGTGCGCTCAGTCCAGTAGTGTTCGATCTGCTTGTTGTGATGGTGAGTGAGTGCGTGGCATGCATTTTGCCTCTGCCTCTGCCTCTGGTAGCCTAGTGAGAGCAACAAGAGCTAGATGCCCAGACACAGCAGGATGCCGTGCCATGCATGTGGCCGGCTAGATCCTCCTCCCCTCTGGTCTGCTGGTCTCGTGCCAGTGTTGGAGTTAATTCCTTGCAGCGTCCTGCTCTGCTGCCCCTGCGTGCATCTCATCTTTGGCCTTGTTTAGTTCCCAATTTGGGAGTGGCCAAATTGGCATTTTGACATAAATGCGCAACTGTAGCATTTCGTTTGTATTTGTGAATTATTGTCCAAATATTGACTAATTAGGCTCAAAAGATTCGTCTCGCAAAGTACAACAAAACTGTGCAATTAGTTTTTGATTTCGTCTACATTTAGTATTCCATGCATGTACCGCAAGTTTGATGTGATGGGGAATCTTCTTTTTGCATAGTGTCAAAGTTAGGAATTTGGGGGTAACTAAACATGGCCTTTGTTCGGGTAATCTGATGATTTTAACTGTTTTTGCCGCATGTTGGGGCCGGTATTCATTGTGTCTCTTCCTCTACGTACCGTACCCCAGTCACGAGAGTTGCGCTCTCTCTCTCTCTCTCTCTCTCTCTCTCTCTCACGCGTACCGGTACCGCGTACGGCCTAGAAGTTGCTAGTACGTACGTACCTGTAGCAACGAAACTACTTTGCCAACGGAAGTGTCGTACAATACAATACCCTACATATATACGGAGTAGTATATAAATATATACGGATATACAAAGTTAATTAGCTAAAAAACAAACTAAACGGTCATATACTTCCTCCATCCCAAATTATAAGTCATTCCAAGAATCTTGGAGAGTCAAAGCATCTCAAGTTTGACCAAAATTATAGAGAAAATTATAAAGATTAAGGACATCAAATAGATATACTATGAAAATATAATTGATGAAGAATCTAATGATACTTAGATGACATCATAAATGTTATTATATTATCATATAAATTTGGTCAAACTCGAGATACTTTGACTCTCCAAGATTCTTGGAATGACTTATAATTTGAGATGGATGAGTATTTAACAATGGAGAAAGCAGCAGATAGCAACTAACTTCAATTAGTTATCTATCAGAGGACGTATGATCGAGAAGTTTCATGTATATGTGAGAATCAAGTCCTTCTGATATGATTGAGGCTACGGTTTCATCTACTGATTGATGATGCACGCTTGCATGATGCAGAATGCTGGCAGCAGGGAAGCAGGAGGTCGCCTGGTGCCTGCGGCCGCCCTTCGCACACCAAAGCGGGCTGCCGCTGCCGCTGCCCTGCCCCTACCTCATGTCTGCCCACCATAACCGCTACTTGCTCTCGCAAGATCATCATCAGGTGATTACATGTTTACATGGTATATAGTATATGATTAGCATCTCGCAATCATATCTCTCACCTCAGCACATACGCACATACACGTACATCGGGTACGCTAGCTGCTAGTACTTTGGATACTACTTACACGGTTTCTCAATCAAAGTGTAGTTCCGTACGTGTGTTGCAAATTGAAGCCTAAAATCTAATGCGTGGTCCATCGGATCATAGGATCGATCAATGTTGTCGATGATCGAACGAATATCGCAATAACTCGGTGGTCCGTAAGACCATAATGCTTCCTGGATGTCTCCATATGAACCCTAAGGATCGATTTAGATCCATCGAAGGATTATTGGAAGTAATTGCTGTACGGGCTTTGAATCATTATTTTCTGCAGTCTGGTCCAAGAAAGGGGTTAAATTAGGGGAGTAATAATATTCTCGATCAGTAGTGTAGGGGACGACAAACAACATATCTTCAATGTTTCTGGCTGGTACTGGCAATACCATCTCTCTCTCTCTCTCTCTCAATTCCTCAGAGCAACTCACTCCAGGCAAAAGTAGAATGTCTTAACTTGAGTTTGGCCCACCGCCAGTGCTTAGTTGAGCCACATGCATGAACATGTTCAACTGTTGCTAGATCCATTTCACAAGAACACTGAACACTTTCTAAATTAATGATATATCTAGTCTTTTTACTTCACGGTCCTTACTTCACAGGATGTAGGCAAGGGATATAGGGCTACAACTGTAAGGGGGTGTTTGGATTCACCCCACTAAAATTTAGTACCTGTCACATCGGATGTTTGGATGCTAATTAGAAGTATTAAACATAGGCTAATTACAAAACTAATTGCATAGATGGAGTCTAATTCGCGAGACGAATCTATTAAGCCTAATTAGCCCATGATTTGACAATGTGGTGCTACAGTAACTATTTGTTAATGATGGATTAATTTGGCTTAATAGATTCGTCTCGCATATTAGCACAGGGTTCTGCAATTAGTTTTATAATTAGCTCATGTTTACTCCTCCTAATTAACATCCGAACATCCGATGTGACACTGCTAAAGTTTAGCACCTAGTATCCAAACAGCCCTAAGAGTTTCCAATCAATCATTCAGCATTGCACTCGATGTGTCAGCTCGGACAAGATCGATTGTCATAACAACAGCTCCGTGCATGATGTTTTGGATCTGCAGGGATGGAGGAGAGGTGCGCAGCAAGACGTCCTGGGTCAGGACAACGTGGCACGGCGTCTGCACACAGGCCTTGCTGACACGGCCGTCAGGAGATCGAATTGGAGCGCAGGTGTCGCGAGCCGCTGGTCGTCGACGGCGGTGCCTTCGCCGTCGATGACCGGCGGCAGGAGCATCAGCGGCAGTTCAGAGCAAGGATGCTGGATGACGGCGATGAACAAGCAGCAGCAGCAGCAGGCGCCATCAAGGATCGCTGCCGTGCCGAACCTAGAGATCAGCCTGGGGAGGCAGGGGTGGCAACATAACCTGCAGGATCAGCAGCAGCGCAGCGGGGAGTCGGCGAAAGAGCTAACCCTCCTCAAGTGCTTGTGAAGTTAATATATAGCTGATTTGCATTATTGATCGTTAAATCAGTTATTCCTACTTAATTATAAAATTTCGTCGAGAATGAGATGTGCAAGCAATTCATCGATCGATCGACGACACTATCTAGAGAGAGAGAGAGAGAGAGAGATTTGGTGTTAGCTTTTTGTAGGCATTTGTAGTTCTATCCATTCGCTTCTCTTTGTGGTAACGAAAGCGATTTGACCTCATGTTCCTCCTATACGCGTAAATAAAAAGGCCACCAAATTAGTTACATGACTTGCATGTAATCTATTTTTGATAATAAAAGAAGATACCCACTCAACTACAGTGGCTACAAAAAAAGTAGAGAAATAATCTAGAGATTCTCGAAAAGACGAGGAAACACCTTAGAAAGATTGAATCACAACTAACGGAACCAAAACATACTTGGTGAGTTGGAAGAAGGTGCCGCTACCTAAACAACTTGGTGGATTGGGATTGCTGGACCTACAGCTCTTTAGCAGGGCATTGCGCTTGAGATGGTTGTGGTATGAATGGGTGGATCCTCATAGGCCGTGGGTTGGCACTGAGACGCCATGTGACTCAGTTGATTAGCAACTGTTTCGAGCTAGCACTGTGGTGACTTTGGGTGATGGATCAAAAGCTAAGTTCTGGAAAAGCAGCTAGTTGGAGGGCAAGGCACCAATGGACATTGCCCCAAATCTGTTCAAGTTAGCTTGGAGGAAAAATAGAACAGTCAAGGATGAGCTGCTCAACTTAAGCAACACTGGAACACTTGGCTGACTTCTTGACACTGCGGGACATGCTTCAAAACATACAAATAAATGAGCAAGAAGATAGCATCAAGTGGCGCTGGACATCTACTGGAAGCTACACCACCAAATCAGCATACTCGATCCAGTTTCAAGGAACTTTCCCATCCCTGAAAGGAGCCATTATTTGGAGGGCACATGCTGAGGGAAAACAAAAAATTTTTGCTTGGCTCCTTGTCCAGAGCAAAATTGCAGACAAATTGTTAGCAAGACAGTGGCCATGTTCACCAATGTGTTCGTCGTGTGATCAGCAACCAGAAACGGCAATCCACATCACATTGCAATGCTGTTATGCAAAGGAGGTATTGTTCTTGGTGTTGAATTGGATGGGCTCAGCAGCAACCTTACTTAATGGTCCAGACGGTAATAGAGTTACAGCTGATGCACCTGATATTCACGAGTGGTGGCACAGGGTGCCCCTTTAAACGCTAAACAAAGGCGATCGGTTGCGGCAATTGTTATGTACACTACCTGGAACATCCGGAAGGAGAGGAATCGGAGGACGTTTGACAATGTTACAAGGTGATCGGATCAGGTTGTGGAGCTCATCAAGACGGACATTCTAACACGACAGAGAGCCTGCGGGACACCGCTTTTGGGAGAGGAAGTGCTACTTTAAGCCCCAGTACTCTAGAGTCAATGAGCATCAAATTTTTCTATGTAATCGTTTCAATCATTTGTACTTATGAACTGCTTTCTCTCTTAAATGCAAGGCAGTGCTCCTGTCAATGTTTCAAAAAAAAAATACTTGGGTCGACTTAACAATATAGGCGACAATAGGTCCATATATACAAACAAGGTCGTGATTTTTGCAGCAATGTACAGAAAACAGACAACAATATCAAGAACCAATTGATTAAATAAGAAATAAGTTGAAAATGAAAGAGCATGAAAATAGCCTATGTGCTATTTTGTTGGGGAAAAAAATTAGGCCCAGCGAATCATGTGGTCTTCTAGGCTCTACAATTTGAGCCCAGAATCGGGTGCCGCTGCGGGAGGGAAGAAGTTTCTTGGAATCATTATGGGCCATAGGCCACAACCCACAGGGCCCAAGGGAAATTTCGCAGCAGTAGTCGTATCTTTTTTTGTTGTGGTGTACCAGCACCACGGTCGGTGAAGCATGTCCATTTTTGCTTAAGAAAACGCAACCAGGATTCCAACTGTCTATATGCAATTTTTGCTTGGAACTTGGATTTTACTACAACGAAATTTGAACTTAATTTCACGGCCTAACAAAAATTCCTTTCTTCAGTCTCGCTAATCCGTGGATTGGAGCACTGTGAGGTTGGATGAAGCTGCCAGCACGCCCTCCTATCCTCTTCCTCTCTCTCTTCACGAACGAACGAGAGGTACCAATTATATTAAAAAAAAAGATAAAAGTCCATACTGACCAAGACCAACAACACTCGGCACCCAACCACAACCCCAGACACAGTCGCAACACTGCCGTGCGCCGGACAAGCCACTGCTATGCAGGGCCAACCGCCGATACAACACGACTCAGGTCACGCACACGTAGAAACTCCAATCGTAGATATGCATCGTCAAAAAATCGAGAGAAAACAGACCACACCGCATCGAGAAGACTGCCGCTATGCAAAATTTATTGTCGCAATGTGGTTGCAGCATCACACCCCCACCCAACGGAAGGATTACACTAGATCCGAACCTATCAAGACCGCTTTGCAGTCACCACCACGAAAACACAACGCGCAGGGATCTTGCCACATCCGCCGTTTAACTCCCCCAAACTCTTGTCGCCTCAAAAAACACATGTGCGGGGGCTTTACCACATCCGCCACTAGACTCCATGTCCTTGATCTGTTTTTTGAATGGCCATCAGAATCGGTATGCAATGCCACCCTATACATTGCTCGCCCCACGCACGCGGCCACCATAGCCGCATCAGAATACCATCATTGTTACTTGCGCCATCTTACGATGATGTCCGACACTGATCTAGCCCCTACCATGCAAGGACTAGTTGCCACGATCCGCTGCAAGCCCAGTTGTCGCACGTTGTCGTTGCTACAAGTGCTGTTAAAATCGAGCTGTTTGCTGCCATGCAGAGTCGGTCACCGTGATTCGCTGCAAGCACCTACCCGACTAGCGCGCCACAACATCAGGCTACCCACCCGACCATCGTTTGCCGATGCTCCACCGCCACCATCGGCTCAGCAGAAATAGAGCAGCATCACCGACCACATCACCGTAGCTACACTGCGCACCACCACCACCATGCCGTCGCCGTCCGCCCACAGCCGGGTGGAAGGATCGCCGACCATGCGTCGTCTTCGTCCCACCACGTCATGGACGACCTCCACCCCGCAGCCTCACTCTGCACAATCGATGGTAAGTGCCCACCACCGGTCACCACAAATTCCACGCCTCCCCTGAGCAACCACATCGCAGACCCGCCGGGCACCACCGTGGTGGATGCACCTTGCCACGCACAGAAGCAGCGCGCCATCCTCAGCGTACTGCCGTTGCCGTGACGCCACCTTGCCCCGCACCGCACACTGCCGCCCCCGCGCCCGGGCGCAGACGTTGCCAGGCCACCGCCGCCGCCGTGCGCCGCCGAACCGCCACTCGGCCCGCGCCGCCGCCGACGCGAGCCAGCTCTGAGGTCGTCGCACCGCCCGCAGAAGCCGTTGCCTTCCCCCGCACGGCCCGGACACCGCAAGTGCCCGCTGCCACCGCGCCGTCCATGGACGTGGAGCACCAAGATCCCGGTGGGCACGCCGTAGATCCGGCAGTCCACCGCACGGATCCGCCCATTCCCAAAGTAGATCGGCCATCGTTGCCACGAATCACACCGCCGCCGCTGCTGCAAAACACATCGCCGCCGCCAACAGAACACACGCTGGATACCGTGGAAAGAAAGAGGGAGGAGGAGAAAGAAACGCGAACGGCGTCGCTTGACGCCGCCGCCGGCCACCGCCGCCGACGGCGGGGGCAGCGGCGGCGGCTGCCTAGGTGGATTTGGCTGGGTGGTTCGTGAGGAGGTTGTCGCCTCCCGGGTCGCCCTGCGAGCGGCACGGGAGTCAGGGAATAGCGACTGAAAAAATTCCCTGCTCTTCCTCTCTATCTCGGAGACATCATAATTGAGACACTGAAGCTTGCTTGCATTGGTCTTTTCAGACGTGCAAATCTTCCCCGTGCTGTGCATCCGTGTCCGGCGTCCCTTTTGCTCCTGCTCATTTTCTCCGGCCGGCCACCGCCAAGGCGAAGGCGTCCCCACTCGCCAAGCCCCCTACGCGAAGACTCGCACTGCTGCGTCTCGCGGAGAGTCCACTCCGATCAGATCGCCAATAATGGAGCACGAAGAGGCGTCCGCCTCACTCATCATCTATCTCATCTCCTCACCTTTCACCGCGGCGAGGTGAGACGTCGGCGTCAGGTCGTACGCTTCGCCTGTGCGGAGTGCGGAGGCGGAGAAAGTGTCGCCGCGGCGACGGTGACGCGCGGCGCGGACGTGGCGTCCGCATCCGCGCGGAAAAGTTGCCCTGCCCATCACGTGCCCGCTTGGATCCATCCGCCGCCGTGGCGTGCGCGTTCCCCGGTGTGCCGTGCCGACCGGACTCCTCCTTGTAAACGGGCGGCGGTTACCGTCAGCCTCCTCGGAGCACCGAGTACCCGCTGTCGTCGAACCTGAACAGGGTAGAAACGAACGGAATGGATTTCGGGTAATAATGCGCTAATGCCCGGACCCAAACGGAACGGACAAATCATATAAAATGAAAAAGGTCACACGGTGGGCCCGCTTAGCCTTAGCAAGTTGGGACGTTGGCATCGACGACGCATCGTCTCTATCTGCCGAACTTGCGAGCCTCCTCCTTCTCCCTCGGCAGTATAAGATCGGCAGCGAGAGCACAGCTCCTTGCTCATCCAATTCCAACAAGCAAAGTGTCCAGCTGAGCCCATCCGGTCTACGTTTTTCTTTCCAGTCATCGCAGCAGCACCAGCTCGATCGTAGTAGCTCGCTAGAGGAGAGAACAGAACGCCATGGCTTCCTCTGTGTCTTCTCCGTCGTCGCCCAACCCGGTCGGCCTCTGGTTCTGCCAGATCTCATCGGTCCTGCAGGGCAGGTGTCAGGGCGGCCGCGCCGATCCGCCGCAGGGGCCCAAGAGCGGCGCCGGCGGCGCGGAGGGGAGGCAAGGCAGAGCACCTGACGCCGCGGGGAGCAAGGGCGACGATGACACGCCGAGGAGGACGTGCCGCGGCGACGCGATGCCGGAGGCCACCGTCTACCTGCTGCTCGACCGGTTCGCGCCCAGCTGAAAGCCCAACCGATCGCTGCGACGGATCACGGCGATGGACTCAAGAGTCATGACTCCAAAGTGTCCCAGATAAATTGGGTTCGCCGTGACTTGTTCCTTCCTGCCTGATCCTGTACAGTTTTTTCTTCTTTTGTACATACGGTTCCTGCATGGTTCCTTGCTTCCTTTTCTGCTCTCTCTTCCCCCGTTGTAACTCTGCATCTTGACCTTGCGCACGTGTACACTAAATGTTAACAAGGTTCTGTACAATAACAAGGCTCTGCATCTTGATCATGCCCATGTGAACAAAATAACAAGGGGAACAAGAGTACGCCGATGTTGAGATTCCGCTATATGTTTTCTTAAGTAATCACAATCGAATCATGTTCAGTGCAATCGGAGGATTCTGCAATTTGGAACAAGTCAATAGATTCATCAGGAAGCGAGAGCTACGTTCACAAACTTTTTTACTAGGACTTGGAAACTTAGCTTGTCCTCCATGACAGTTACTACTTTCTTGTATGTGCTCTGCGTTCTGTGGTCAGTGCAAGTCACATTCCGAAAGAACTGAACGCATGGAGAAGGACACCAGCTGTCGGTTAGACACATGCTTCCTCGGTCTATGAAAAATCTTCAATCCAATAAATATCAACTGCTCAACTAAAACATCTCGTGCATTTAGTAGAATGGACGCTTCAGATTTTGGAGACATACAATATGTGTTTTTCTTTAATTTTAGACATGAGGCCTCTGACTTAAGTTGGCTTTACAATACACTACATATATACGATATGATAATATTATGTGCTTTGGTAAAACGTCACAAAAATCCCCAAATTGAGTTTCTCGCTATACGTTTTACAGTTTTTTAGAAATAAAAAAGTAAAAGAATTACTTGTTTTATTAACAAGAGCATGAAGATGGTATAGATGACATTATATTGTATTATGAAAAAGATACATTAATACATATAAATTTATCACTGTCATTGAATTGTGTAAGGTTGCAATCAAAACAGTTGAAAATAGTTCAATACAAGATAAGAAAACGCATGAGTGTATACACATTTATATGTACCTATTTTTTTTGCCAAAGTAATAATATTTATATACAATTAGTTAGGTTAAATAAATACATTTGAGTCTAAAATTGCAGTATATCCCACAAATCACCTTCAATTAACTACCCTCTTCTCTATAATGTGTCAATTTATTACAATGATACATCTGCCACGTGACGGAAACTACACCGCACCCAAGCCAAACTATATCGTAAGTGTATCAATACCAATTAATTATATGCAATTGTCGCTAACTAGCTATATATGCAGCTGTTGCTGTAAACAACAACCTGAGAATGTTTCGTTGTAATTAATTACGAGCTATATATGCAAATGTTGCTGTAAACAACAATCTGAGATTAGTGACAACTCCATCATGTCTGCCATCACCACATATGGACTAAAGTACATCTAACAGTATCACCAATGCGGAATTTAATCTGAAGCCATTTTGCTGGTTGATGAACCAACAGAAATCAAAATGTTCGATTTATTATTGCACCGCAACTACAAAGGTACCTTATAAAAAAAATCTTGGTTCTATACTAGAGGCGTCTAGTATAAACTTCAACAGCCTCTCCTTTCTATTTTTATAGCTGAGAATAGCAAGATCGAAGTTGGGGGCATGGGGCTGAGGCTTACTAGTTACTACTAGACAATTTTGGTGACTAGCATGACAGTTGCATGGAGACAGAGGCTGAGGCTTCAGTTGCATTAGCAAAAGTCATCTCATGCTACCATAAGTCTTCCAGATATAGATAATCTACATGTGGTGTATAAACTTATCATTCGAGGTATGCTCATCTACATGAAAACACTTCACAATCCAGTTCACACTCTCACTATGTTGGGTGGATACCATAAAATTATATCGCAGTAATATGTTTTTGAAGAAAGACGACATTCAATCATTGCGACCATCAATTAGGGTATACAGGGTGGGGTGTTCATGGAACTTGAATTCATCATAAGCAATACCAAAGAATTTTCAAACTCAAATATTGTGAGCGAATGAATTTTTAAACTCAAATTGCTTGAGCGGATGATTTATCGCAGTGTGAAACTTTGAACTCTTCCTCAAACTTGGCATGCAGTTCATTCAGCATGGGTATGAACTTGTCCAAGACGTGTCATTTGCATAATATATGAAATTGTTTTGAGGAAAAGTTGTTGGTATTGATGTCTATTACAAAAGGTTCAGTTGCATGTGTTGGTTTCAAATTAAAGCAAGAGTGTCAATTTCTTTTAGACATGATCATATAATACTTTTGTCATCAAATGGATTTATATTTTGATAATCTTGAAATCTTATTTATTCCCTAACTTATTATTTTGAATATAATGATTCTGGTGAGCAAAGGTGTTTGGCTAAAAATAATCTAAAATTTTTCAAATTGGTTTAGGCAATTCACATCTTTATATGCAAGCAAAAATCACTCTTCGCATCTGAATATTTGTTGATGCTCGTTAATAACATCTTTTTGTACCACTTAAGTGGCATTATTGGACTAATTATTATACTAACCCGTCACTTGGCATATGAAACAACCCCATATTTGCATCTGTGTTGTGTTTTGGACTATGTTGCAAAATTACAGGAAATATGACATACATGAAGTATTTTGGTACAAGTTGGATATGTGCCTGGACTTTGGATATTGGAAGGCCAATCATTAATATTGAACTGCAGGCTCGCAGGAGTAGCTGAATTTGCATGGATCATATCTTCCTTAACCGAACTCCAATTAAGGCAAATTTGGTGTCAAAACTGCATAGCTCGAAAAGATCTACAACTTTCATATGGAGTGCCTGTACGTTTGAGGCCTGTAGGGGGTCTAAGACGATCGTCTTAGACCTGTTTTAGCCCCAAACTTTGCCCGTTTCACCAGATGGAAGTCCTCAACGATTCTAGGTTTTCCTAGAGATACTTCGTCGAGAAGGCATTCCAACTGGTGTAGATTGGTAGTACAAATACCCTAGGATGGGCACATGAGGAGGAATCCATTCATCGCATTCCATCACCACCACAAGAGAAGGAATAGAGTTTAGATTTAATTAGGAGCTCCGCCATTGAAGGGGACCTCTAGAGGAGTGAGGAAACCCCTAGGCTGATTGGCCTAGGGTGCCCAAGCCTATAGGCTAGAGGCCCTCGTGGCTCCCCTCGTTTTCGTCCTTGGTCAGGGAGTTCTCCAGAGATTGCATGCCTTGTTTGTGCATCAACATGTGTAAGATCATAAGGTAAAAATCTGTTCATCCCTCAGGTTGATTGGATCCTTGATATATAACTGCTACATGTCGTTTATGCCTATTAATGCATCATGGTCTCTGTTATTGCAATGCCTCGTTTACATATGTGAGCTCTGTGTTCTGTATAACATATGTTCTTAGTAGATTTTGTGGTAATCGTGGTGATTAACTTAACTCTACAGATGCTTAGATATAGGGTGTGTGAGCGAGGTGGTTGATTACCCTTGCGTAGTGACAATATGTAAGAGGAAAAAGGGCGAGCGAGCACATAATCGCTGTGATAACTAGTGAGGGCACCACCCATTTATGTAGTAGATGTATATTCATGTGAACCTAAATCCTACGGAGGGTACTATCTTGTGTTAATGTTTGCTATCTTGTGTCAATCTCTACTGTTTAGTTTAGTTTGTCTCTCTACACAATACATTTGCTTAGCTTCATCAGTAAGATTAGTATAATGTGGGAACCAGTATTTAATTTCATCCACGGATTGATAAATCTTGAGGAAATACTCCAAGATTAGCTACAACTGATATGTGCGCTTGCAATTCAACAATTGGCACGCTAATTGCCGCGAATAAACTTAATATGCAATCATAAGATAATCTTTTCAAAGTTAAGCATTTTCTCACAGATAGGAAATTGATGATAGGGTAGAATTTAGATGAAAATCTTTATTGTGTAAAAAAGATGTAAACAGAAACTCAGTACACAGTACCATTATTTATATTCCATCAAGTTCTTTTAAAAAAAATAAAAGGGGTGGAAAAGGCTAGATTATCTATTGGGCCTTGCGGGAGGGCCCAAACCCAAAGGTACCTAAGTCTAGAAACCAAGACGGATATGGCCCATCCAAACGGCAAATTGTTTAGAGAAAATCTCTTGTAGCAAAACCGCACAAATGATCAAGCTGAGAGTACGCACTGCAGCGTGCTGCCTACAACCTCGAACCGACTGTTTAGATAGAAATCCCAAATTGTGGAATCAGGGTAAACTTCTTGGAATTCAAATTAAAGATCGTCCACGAGAGCCTCGGACTCCTATTTTATTTCTCGTCGGCTAGTGAAGGATACATATATAATCGGAGTCTGAAGGTTTGTGCACTCGCATTTCCTCATTGCTGTTTGTTTGGGACAAAAGAAAAATTCAGGCGTAGATAGATGCTCCGGACTTTGACAATTTGGCATGCAAGTAAATCGCAGTAACGCGCCCCAACTTGCTGTGATGGTGAGCCCGCAGGCCATGTAGTTTTTGTTCAAGCCCGCTTTGTGACCGCACCCAAAACTCATATATGCTTCTGCCGAATCTAAATTCGCCCTCCCAACCTGAGCACGGGGTCGATTATTAGCTTGCTCTTTGATTGATTCCACTTTACTGTGCTTGCATCTGGATCACATTCTTAATCCGGCCAATGGGAGCGCGCGTAGAGGACAGAGTCGCTAGCTGAAATCAAACCTGCATCATCCATGGCGAATACCAAAGAAACAACGCACGGACACTGTACTGCTGCAAGTCCGCAACAACCGAATCAGACCGTCATTTTCGCACGTGTGTCCGGACGAATCGATCGCACCCAGCTCCGCCTTTCTTCTCCGATCCTGCAGCCACTAGCTTCATTATTTCACTGCTCTGCTAGGTCGGAATAATCCATCACCAAACTAAAGCTCCTCTGCTGTGTAGTGTTCATTTCCCTACCAAAAAGATCGTTCTGTCAGTGGCAATGACCGAGACGTGCTCTCAACTGCCGGCAATTCTCATAGAGCCTTTCTTCGAGGACCGTAAAATTTCTCCAGTAAGTACACGCGCTGTTGTTGTACGCGCTCCGATCCTAAAAAGGCTAATCCCCGTCTGATTGTGCCTGTCTCCATCTGAAGATTATTTTTATATATACTACATATAATATGTGCGGTTAGCAGCATAAGCAGTTATTCTTATCGTCGCTGTCTCGCATCTAGCTGGCTCCAATCCAAAGCAACGACGCCGGGTCTCCGTTATTCACCAGGCCTGCACTGCATGGGTGGTTGGAGGTGGTTGGAGTTGGCTGGAAATCCTCGGCGCCGGGCCGCATGTCGAATCGAATCGATGCTTCGCTCTAGCCCTGTCTCGTCATCAACAAAATCCTTCCCGTCGTTTTCGGTGCCATGGTTGTTGAGACCCCGGCGATCCCGCTCTAGAAGAAGAAGAAGGGACGGAGAAGGACGTGGTGCGTGCGGCGAGATTAGCAGTGGCTCATCGTTAAATATTCGATCGCCTCTTGTCTTCACGCACACATGTGCATGGCCTGTCTCTGTGCGCGTGTCTTCCTCTGCCAGTATATATGCAGCGGCATCGTCGCGGTTGCTAGCTCGCCGCCACCGCCGCACTGCAGACTGTGCGAGCTGCAGTCTGCAGTGAGTGTGCTAGCTCTGCTGGGGCGGAGACACTCTGAGCCGAGTGAGCTGCTTGCCACTACAGTACAGCCGAGTATAGTCTGAGATGGAGGAGGGGCTTCCGCCGGGGTTCCGGTTCCACCCGACGGACGAGGAGCTCATCACCTACTACCTCACACGCAAGGTCTCCGACTTCGCCTTCGCCACCCGCGCCATCGCCGACGTCGACCTCAACAAGTGCGAGCCATGGGATCTCCCAAGTAAGCGCGGTTCATATGCTGCTACTCCAGTATCCAGCCACTGATCGAGCTCCTTGCTCTTCTAGATAGCGCTTTTCACCCACATCAACTTTCTATCTAGCACCTGGAGAAAGTTTTGGTTCTATTCTGGCTAAGGCATATGCATGCATGAAACACGCTGGATGTCTCCTGGTATTTCTTTTTGCATATTTTAGCTAGGAATTCTTTTTTGCAAATCAGAGTATCAGACTGCAATTTTCCTAGCCAACTTCCATATATTGCACGCGTGATTCATACTGAATAACTGAAACATCATTACTCTTCGTGCTTGCCCTCCTGTGTGGTGTGATTTGGTGAGAATCCCAATGCCTTCACCTAAGTTAATTTGTTGCATGCATAAATCAAGGTCACTGTCATATGTGTACATCCTGTTATACTCACTACATATTTACAGACCATAGTAACTGCGCATGACTTAGTCTTTGGTCATTCAGACTTGCACAGTTGCAGTACCTCAGTAAATGATCAAGACTGGTTCAAGAACATTCAGACTCCGCGTACATTGCTTGCCTGCTGCTAATTGACCGGACTTTACAATCAATCTGCAGGCAAAGCTAGCATGGGTGAGAAGGAGTGGTACTTCTTCAGCATGCGCGACCGCAAGTACCCGACCGGCATCCGCACGAACCGCGCCACCGACTCCGGCTACTGGAAGACCACCGGCAAGGACAAGGAGATCTTCCACTGCGGCATGCTCGTGGGGATGAAGAAAACATTAGTCTTCTACAGGGGTAGGGCTCCCAAGGGAGAGAAGACCAGCTGGGTCATGCACGAGTACAGGCTCCAGAACAAGTTCCCCTACAAACCCAACAAGGTAAATTTCGTCTAATGCAGGTGCAACCTATCGTCAAATTCGTCTGTTGGAACCCACAAGTCATCAGTCAATTTCAAGCATTTACTACTGGCATTGTTGCAAGCTTGTGAATAATGTTTCCTCATCAAACGCATTTTTGTTCCATTTCTGTTCTGTTAGGAGGAATGGGTGGTGTGCAGGGTGTTCAAGAAGTCCCAGATCATCAAGATAAGGCCGCCACAAGGAAGCCCCACGATGGACGACTCCCTAGGCCACGACGCCAACGCCTCCCTCAGCGAGCTCGGGGAGCTCGACGTCTCCTCCATCCTCGGCGGCTTCGCGCCGGCGCCCGCGGCGCACACGTCCTCCAGCTCGCCGGGCGGCGCGCTCCACCATGGCGCCGGCGGCGAGAGCTTCGGCCACAGCAGGGTGGACATGAGCGCGTACATGAGCTGGATGGCGGCGGCCAATCAGGGCGCCGCGGCGGCCGCTGCAGCCGCCATGCTTCCCTGGGCCACGACGACGACGCCAGGATTGTTCGGCAATGTCTTCGCGCCGAACCAACACCAGCTGGTGCAGAAGCCGCTTCCGTTCGCCGGCCAGCCGCGAGACCTCGGCGGTTTTGTGGGGAACGCCGGAAGTGAGCACGCCATGTTCGCAAGCTCGTTGGCAAAGGTTGAGATGGAATGCGATCAGCAGCAGCCACCGCCGCCGCCGGAGCAGCAACTGGCAATGAACGAGTCGACTTGGAGGGCATTCTGATCATCTCCTATATTATATTATATACAGACAAATTATTCCTACACCACAGCGATCAACGACTTCGTTCTGGACTTGCGGCTGCTCAATTAATATAAACTTGTATGTAGGGGAATATTGTAGGTGATGTATGGGACAAACCCATTTGGTTGAAAAACAGTAAATTTAACTAGAAAAGTTCATGTTAAAATGGGACAAACCCACTAGGTCAAAAGAAGTAAAGTTCTACTATAGAAGTGTACGTGTCTGTCGATTTGTGTACTATGTTTTGTAAGAAACATTATATGCTTGGTCGATTTGTTATTGTAAGGAAAAGGTAAAATTTCTTATTAGTGGGTCTTTGAACTTGAACAATGTTTCGATAATATATACAAAAGAATCTTACTTAAGTCCCGTTTGGATCTCTGCACTAAAATTAGTTTGATGTTTAATTGGATGCCAATTAGGAATAGTAAACATGGGCTAATTTCAAAACTAATCGCACGAGTAGAACCCATTACCATTCATCCTAATTAGCCCATAATTAGCTCATGTGATCCTACAGTAAACATGAGCTAATTAGGATCAATGGATTACACTAATCAATTAGTCATGAATTATATAATTAGTTTCGCAATCATGTTTAGTCCTAACATCCACATCGGACTAATTTTTAGTCCTGGGATCCGGAAAGGACCTTAGCTAGGATTGGTATGGTTTTCTTTATATCTATTCGTACCTGCCGATTAGCTCCCACAATTATAATTTATAATGGTGAAAATGGTTATTAGAATTTATAATTTTTATATATAATTAGGTAAATGGAAAAGGTCAAATAAAAGTTCTAGATGTAATATACTAGTAATAAACAATTAGTTCAATATATCCCAACTAATAAGTACAATTTACAGAACCTTTTATTTAGTTTTCTCATCTACCACCATTGAGGTCCCTCTATATATTTTGCTGGTCCTTTTATATAATGATTTATCAAGGTGAAATTGTTATTGTGTTATCAGCCTTCTTTTTTGGGAATGCATCTATTACAACTGGTTGAAAATGGTCATGCACGCCAAAACTGTCGTTGCAAACTCAAAGAGCAAAATAGTCTACTCAAAAGAAATGACATTATATGCTTGTGGTGTCTCGTGGCAAAGAACCATGATTTTATAATGGTAAATGGCAGATTATTGGAAGTTCAATATGAAATGGCAAGCGCCAGCAAAGTTCAATATCCTGTGGAAAAATAACCACTCCTACAATTTTCTACGATTATCTAACATCTATATGTGTTTTCTCTAAGCTGGACAATGCTTTTCATTTAGCTTTATGGAACTTCTATAATATTCTTTACCTATTTTGCCCTTCGTCCTTAGATCTTGAATAATGTAGTAAAATATTATCCTAGTTTTTTTTGTTAAAAAAATATTATATAGCATAATAAATTATTGCCTATTCTTACACCCTGTTCTATTTTTTTTTCTTTTTCCTCCTTTTTTATTATATAGCAGATAGATGTATCACTTAGTTTGTTTTGAACTTGTGTATATAGATGTCTTGTACTGTACATATAGGTTATTCCTGGCCACAAAATCTATTTTGTTGCATAAATGGTATGATTGATATGGTAAGAGAACAAAGTCATGGCATGCAATTAACAGGAATTTGTCGATAGAACAGTTGTCACTGTGGACACTCGTTATGCGTACAGAATGCTCAGTGTGCTTTGTTTTTTCTCAACAACATTGAAGCATTTTACGCGCTTTCTTCCTCTCAATTTCGTCGTCTACGAATACATGAAGCATTACCGGTACGAATGAGCCGTGTGCATCCTTTAGACCTTTTTTTACAGGTGCTTTCGTCCTTTTCTACTTTCGGGTGGCCCATTATGGCCCAACTAAACACATGCAGGCCCGCAGTCCCCTGCTTTCCTCTTCTTGTCCTTCTTGGGCCACAGATTATCTTTTCTAGTGAGTTCTGCTAGTTCTTTTGTCCTTCTTGGGCCGCTGCCATGATGGATGATGGCTCCTCCAAGCCTCTATGCAGCCCAATCATCGCTCAAGGCCGAGTAACCAAACGTGGGCCACGACAACCGGAAATCATATCCATGTTCAGGAAGATTCTCTTAAGTTATCTATGTTTGAGATTCATGCGATGGATCACCACCACCTAAACCCTAACCTCACTCCCTCCCTCCCCTGCCTGCGCCGCCACCCCCCGCGTGCCGCCCATGCCACCGCACTGCTCCACGCACCGCCGCGGTTGGCTCACCGCTGGTGCCGTCACGGCCCTATCGCCGCCGCTGGAGTCGGAAAAAAGATGTTGGTTCAACATTTTTTCTAAAATATTGAGGTTCAACTTTTCTCAAAAAATATAGGTTCAACTTTTTTTCAAAAAAAATGTATTCAATATTTTTCCAATTGAAATGTTGAATGGGCCATTAGTTGGCCCTTGGTGGCTTTGGAACGGAAGAGGAATATGAAGGTGGGCCTTGCTGGACTTTATAGTTCAAGCGCTTAACCTCCGGTAGATATATATGACCCTCATTCGATAATCTCCTCCCGGTAAAAAAATGGTTTAACAGGCTTTGCATATCTAGATAGTAAACTACCTGTTTTAAACAGAGAGCAATATTTTTGCAAACCATCAGCTGCAAGCTAAAATCTAAAAAGAATCTACCCTTGTAATTACTTTGCTCCATCGCTTGCACTTTGGCACTTTGCTGACATCTGCATCAGCCTACGTGTATATCAACTTTTGCACCATTCTTGACATACACTGCTGTTGGTTGATTATTACGTACACTTCGTCCAGCTCACTAGGGTTAGAGCAAATGTACAACCTTAAGTCTCCTAACCTGGCGACAAATGAGCTCCTCCCTCTTTCTGTGACGGCAGTACGGCACAATATATATTTGGCTACAACAATGACGTGCACTTATTTTACACACACACACACACACACACCACACTATCAGGGGCCTGCATGCATGGTATGGTAGTAGTTAAACACCACGGTTCATGCACTCCTCATAGTGTCTCGGTCTCCTTCCTTATCTCTAATCCACTTTTTAATTGCCGCTTTATCTTTGGTTTGCCACTGTGCCTGCCTACAAGGTGGCAGGAAGGTTTATGTATAATGGCTCTCTCTCTAACATGCTTTACAGCTGCTGCTCCTCCTCCGAGCAAACGACACGAATCGAGTGCAAAGATTAAACAACAGTTGCGTACGATTACGATCAAGTTCAAGCCAAATGACGTTAGCTCGATCGCAACTCAACTCAATCGCGCTTAATTATATTGCTAGTAGATATATTGCAATTTGATCACGCGTTCTTGTCTCCTGTTAATTGACAATTGCTAATCAGCCTTCCACGTCGCAAAAGCTGCTTGCTCCCAAATCCTGATCTTATATATAGATAGATATACATCTCTTTACATGTCACGCGATTTACGCGCATACGTAGTGAGATCTTTGAACGGATAGCTAAACATGTAGCAGCTGGCCTGCAAAGATCTCTGAGCATATCTCCAGCTATTTGTTTATCGATCGTGCCAGTTCCTATAAACGGGTTACTGTGATTAGCCGGACATGATGAGTTGCTTAAGATCTGCAGCTTCCTAAATCTGGGTAAATTTTAATTGAAAAGTTTGCGCTTTAGACCTACCTCGGATTATTCTAAACGATCTTAGTTAAACACGAGCACGGCTTCCGTCTTTTGTTTTTTTAACCTTGTGATTCATGGACTGATTTTTACCGGTGGGCACGTCAGTGATCAATCAGCACTAGCAGCTCACCTTTGCTCGACGCGTTTGTCTCTCGTTAAAAATTTAGTGCGCGCACTTTTGGATGTGGTGGTCGTGTGGTCGCGTGTAGGAACTTCTTTTCCTCTCTGGATCCTTGGACTTGAATTCCATTTTAATGATCATAATTTAGATATAAATTAATTAAGTTAATATAATTGTACGTGGAATATATTTATATATTATTGCTAGCTATATAGGAGAGATACTTATGTGCTGCACTTCTGTTATAAGGAAGTGAGTCGAACAACATGCTAGTTGCACAAGAAACATAGCATAAGGATCTATAGAATTAATTTCCATCTCCCACCTCATGAATTTAAGATAGACTTATATCTAAATTTTGAAAAATTGTGGAATGTTACATTCCAAAACAAATAGCATACGTCATTAAGTAGATTCCAATTCTTTCAAAATGAAGGGATCCAAACGGAGCCTTAGTAAAATTCGTGGTCCGGTAGGCCGTTAGTTCTCACCATTTTTGTTTCTGTACCGTATACTAGGTAAAAAGCAATAATAGTGAAATTGTCAAACGACTTATTTGAAACCCTACAGGTAGTTAGGTAAGTACGTTTTAATAATTACATCTAGTGCACCGCTCGATTGCCGCTGCCTTTGATGAATGCATGTGTGCAACCCGTACAGTGCAGCGTTGGCACACAGGTGTTCCCTCTCGCGCGTGAAACGTTGACACGGCCTGCACCTACATAAGCTCGGACAACCAAAACTCTACATACATGCATGCACGTCCTTGCCCTTGCGTAAGCTTACGACGTGGTGACCGGCGACGCGTCTCCACGCTCCATGATGCAGTATCGATTTGCTGCCCTCTGAAACAGAAAAAGGAACACACACACTTTCGCGCGCACGTTGCAACGTGGCAAGCTCACGTACGTCCAAGGACTGCTGGCGGTCAACAACGTAGCAATAGCAACGGCCGGCGATGGCGACGTCCGCGGCGAGCGTGCACGGTGATTGGCCAGCCAGGTGTCCTTTCGTCTGCCGCTGTTCCGTCTCTCACCAAAGGTGTGCCGGAAACGGTCACGAGACGGGCGGCAGGGGCTCGTGAATACTGTAGTGCACATGTGTACTGATCCCTGTACAATTGTACGCCGAGCGCCATCGATTGAGTCTCCTGACTACGGAGAACTGTAGTAGCTTGATTATTGCATCAAGCCTGTGACTTGCTGCAAAAGTGTCGTCCTCATTTCGGACGCCATGATTAGATTATTTTCTGCTAATCAAATATAATAATCAATAATAATCAGTTTGGGCAGGCAGCAACACCGTGCACGTACATGAATGTATATATCCTGTCGACACGTACGAGCGCTGGCGTCGACACGTGCGCACAGGGCGCGCACACAATGACACAATTGCAGCAAGCAAACCAATCGGGACGCAACGTGTTTCCTTCCTCTGAAACTAGCGATGCCCGTTTGGGAAGGAGCATGTAAAAGTTGTAGAGCCCTTGCCTGAAAGCCTTGCTATCTTGTTCTCGTGATGCCTCGACGGCTCAACCTCTCTACATGGGCACATGGTGCAGCTCTTCTTTATTTTCGGCCTAACGAAATGGGGGCATTGGAAAGTAGACTTTTTCCTGCCTGCTGCTGGGACGGGTCAATCAGGGTGTGTTTGGTTTGGAGGTCGAATTGGGTTGGAACGGGTTCGACCCCCATCGACTCGCGTTTGGTTGAAAATGCATCTGGATTGGGTTAGAACCAGGAGGGAATATTCCTCCTAGATGCGGGCCAAATGCATCCGCCCAAAACGAGCAGACGCACTCGACCCACATCAACGCCGTCCTTCTCCGTTCGTGCGTGCAGGCAAGTTGGCGCGGGGGAGGGAGGGAGGGAGGGGGTGACGGCCAGCGCGGGGAGGGAGAGAGGGGGCGGCGGCTGGCGCGGGAAGAGGTAGGGGTGGCGAGCGGACGGCGCTAGCGGCGTGGAGGAGCGGGTCGGCGTGGGGAGAGGGAAGAGCGGCGACCATCGTGGGGAGGGAGGGAGGGGGCGGCCGGCGCGGGAAGGCCGACGCTAGGGAAGAGGCAGGGAGGTTGACGCGAGGGAGGTCGTGTAGGGGAGGCTGGCGCGGGGAAGGTAGGCGTGGGGAAGGGGGAGGCTAGCGCGGGGAAGGTAGGCGTGGGGAAGAGGCAGGGGCGGCGAGCAGACGGCGCCGACGGCGTGGAGGAGCAGGCGGCGTCGGGCAGCAGTCATCCGGTGGAGGAGCAAAGGCGAGTGGAGGAAGGATGAAGAAGATAAGGTGAGGTAAAAAAAGAAAAGAGGATGATAGATTGGCCCCGCAGCTAACAGGTGGGACCCGTTGCTAACGTTATTAAAATGACATCTATTCCATCCCTCTCAATCCCTTCAACCAAACAAAAGACTGGAACAAACCCATCCCTCTTATCAAACACGAGATGGGTTAAACCCAACCCACAAAAGTGGGATGAACCCAACCTGTTCCACTTGATCAAAAACAAACACATCACATGCTCATATTCCCTATGAAGTAGCTGGTGGCTGGTGTGTCGCCACCCAATGCAAGTTCTTCCGGGTCTTTTTCTTTTTATTTTCATGTTCCTGTTTTTGGTGAAGCTAGACCTCAAATTGGCTATAATCAAATGCATTTTAACTTCCTTGCGACTGTGCCATTGCTGTTTTGTGTAGTTTCACACATTTATTAGGGCATTTGTATACCTTGTTCCATCAATACAAAGTAACATTTTAGACGTCGATGTGTTCAGCCCATGTGATCATCATGTTGTCGATGATGCAATAAGCAAATTTCTTCCCAATGTCCAAAATGACCTCAAGAGGATAAGGACGGATGAGGCGAAACTGCTTAATCTTATTTGCCATCGAGTGTCTATGAGTAACTCCACGTATAAAGTTTGTCGTGAGTTCGTGACAGACATCCAAACTGTATTACTTTTGAGACCAATATATGCATATAGTTTCGTATTTCTAAAATTCATTTTTTTTCAAAGACACATTTGATTACATGGCACTTCATGCTCATTTGTTCCATATATATGCGTGTGCGCGCGCGCGCGTGCAAGCACACATTTGTAGTCAAGCCTCCTAGTCTAGTGTATATATACTCCGGAAAAATAGTTACAAGAAGTAAAATATTGTAAACCTTGTTAAATAAAATGAATTCTTTAAGTTACTTTATAGATAGGTGCAGTGTGGTGCTTTGGTGACATCTACATATAAAAAACCACATGTGTTGATCAACTTTTTATTGTTGTTGATATAAACCGGTGTATATATACTTTATTTGTACATCGTTCACTGCACTAGGACAAGCACACATGTACAACCATAGTCTCCTATTCCGGCGATACAAGATCGCCTTCCCGCTTCCTTTGTGACGCCACCATATCTACACACACTTAGGCATGAACTCATAATAAGCCGGTAGACACTTAAATATTAGCCGTGCATATATGAACTTTCTTAATTAGTCCCTCTCTTATCTCTATGTCAGCCTACATGGTGGCAGGAGTACTTTATATGATTTCTAAAATGCTTTACAGCTGTTTCTTTCCCAAGCAAATGACACGAATTGCACTTCATATTAAACTAGAATTGGTTGAAGTCAAACAATCAATCAACCTTGGCTCCTATTAATTGACAAATGCTAATTAGTGTTCCACGTTGCCAAAGTTTGTAGTACCAATTCATGATTAAATAAGGGATTGTGTGCACTATGAGATCTAAATAGTATAGAACATTGCGGGGAAAGCGCCTTCAGTACCAGATCCTAACCTCCTTTAGTACCGGTTGTGCAACCGGTATTGCTACTTCCGTACTAAATGGGGACTTTTAGTACCGGATCAAATAATCGGTACTAAAAGGGACCTTTAGTACCGGTTGTTTATATCAACCGGTACTAAAGGTCTTTTTTCTTTTCTATTTTTTTCTCATTTTCTTTTCTATTTCTTTATTCTATATTAGTATTTCGTATTTATTTCCTTTACGTATACTAATTCTAATATGCTAATATATATAAAGTTGTATTTATGCATACACATTTATGAATAATATTACATTGCATCAACACTTGAAGTTCAATATTTGGATCAACTATTCTGAACCTGAGTCCTGACAGTGATGTAGATTTGATCCAGCATTATGGAACTCTCCCGCTGAATTTACTACCTCGTCCAGAAGAAATCCACTGAGTTGTTCTTGAATTGCCTTGATTTTTTCCGTCTCGAGGAGTGCTTCCTTCATGTCTCTCATATGTGTCATTAGCAAAGGTTATTATATAGTAAATCAATAGGTCTGCACAATTAGAACTAATTTATTGTTAAGAAATTTATATACGTACTCTGAATTCATGGTCGATTATACGCTTGTGACCTACAAAGCTATGGATGAACTCACATACGTAGTATCTGCATAAATTATTTCCTAAATTCTATCTCAAATACTATATATATGGCAAAAGAAGTTATGAAATATTTGTTGTGTTCAAGGAAGTGTCATGAGATGTGGAAATTCAACACGTACCGGGAATTCGGATTTGAAATTAAGTTCCTTCTTGAATTCACCTGCATGATGTCGACGGAAGCGAGCTCATGCTTTGTTAAAAATGTCCATGAGATTTTTGTATTGATATCTTGATTTCCTCAAAGAGTCCATGATATAGACCGCGCTTCAATCAACCACGATCACAAGGAGTATCCAGTGAAAGTTGTACATATATGCATAGTAAAGTTAGTTAGTCTTATGTTTAACTGCTAGTTCAAAAAAGAAAAGAGATGGAAACACGCTCAATCGAAGTTGTACGGTAGAAGTATGTACTTCTTGTAATGTTGGTTGTCTAGGAACTTATATATGTTCTTTAAGGTCATATTTGGTCTATGTCTTACAGTTGACTCGTTTATAATATCCGAGTCCATGAAGCCGATGTCATAGTATCTTTTCCTCCGGCAAGTTTGAATCTCCATCCTTCATGATACAAAATCGAATAGGAGTTAAGACATTGTACAATGACTAGAGCGGGGATTTTAAAGTTAGAGAAAATTAAAGACTTACAGAACCTATGAACTCATGAGTGACTTGTCAAGTACGTCTTGATTGTAAAGGAAATAGAGTTCCTTCAGCGGCACATTTATAATGTCTTCTCCACGGAAATAATGTTGATCTTCAATCCGAATTTCGAGCATGAGTAAACCATTGGCTGAAGCCTTCATGTACCATTGGTGCAATTTGTACATCTTCATTGGAAGACAGTCCACCAACTGCGGCCACACAAGCGGTTTTCCTAACTCAAATTTCCATTTAGCAGCCTCAGGGTGCTTTGGGACATGATCCTCCCCTCGAAGTTGAGCTGGGGTGAGATTTGTATCTTTGGCAAATAGAAGTAGGTTCTTATCAAACTCCGAAAGCACCTGGAGCGGGGTAATCGATTGGTTGGATTGGGTTCCAAGCTGTGGAATACTTAACCCACTTTTCTTCTTCTTCTGAAAAGCCTTTGTTATTGAGCGGTCGTAGTCAGATAGCAGTGATTTCTTTGGCTTTTTCTCCATGCTTCTAATGAAAGCTCGAAATTTAACCTTATCAAGTGGTGGATCCTTCTTCACGGGAGGCTTTGGTATGAACTGAGATTTAACCTTAGCATCCACTACTGTGGCGATTTCTGCATCAGTCTCTCATAAGCTTTCTTGGGCTCTAGTTGCTTCTCTTTCGGCTTCTTCTGCTTCTTCTTTGTAGCCGCAGTAGGCAGAACTGAAGGCGTCTTTCGCCGGGTAGCCTTGCTTGTAACAGGGGGAGGTGGACTCATGCTAGGATCCCTGTCAGCTAGTGGACTCAAGCTAGCAGCCCTATCTGGTAGTGGAGAGGGTGCCCTGGCAGATGGCGTAGGTGATCTTGCCCTTGAGCCTTGAGGATATGATCCCAAGGTTGGGGGATTCGGCTACGTAATCCTTATGTAGCGCTTGGGCCATAGAATCCAACTATGAATGGCTTCTCCTAGATTCTTTTCCCCGTCACCTCCAGGGATCTCCAGTTTCAGGTCACCCCAATCGTCGACCACTCCGTCCACCCCAACTTTGGCGTAACCGCGAGCTGGAATCTTCATGTCATGAATTGTTTGGCCTTGTATCAATTGTTCAGCCACACCATAAACCACCACAATGAGGTTGTTTTTCACGGGAGTAACAAGCTCACAAGGGGCTCTCCCAGTGATGTCATCCATTAGGTGGTGTTGGTTGTCCTCAAATATGTCAGAAGATCCTCCAGCTGGAGCTTCCGTGGAAGCAACGTTGCTTCGACACTGAGAGGGGCTTACATCGACATTATCCTCTGATGATGCAGCTGCTTGTTCACTGGCTTGTTTGCTAAGAGCTAGAGCCACATACTGGTTGATTGCATGCTCTATTATTGCCTCTTTCAAAGCTACGTGTTCTTGCAACTCTCGCAACTGTCATGCATGTTCGGCCTTACTTCTTTGGCAACTTCTGTAGGAATCAATGTGCTCACAAAAGGCAAACTTTCATGAAATTACTCCTTTTCCTCGGCAACATCCAGGGTGTTCTGGATTATCTAGTGCCATAGTCAGCTCGTCCTTCTATTGATCAA
This sequence comes from Setaria italica, assembly GCF_000263155.2. Taxonomy (NCBI): domain Eukaryota; kingdom Viridiplantae; phylum Streptophyta; class Magnoliopsida; order Poales; family Poaceae; genus Setaria; species Setaria italica. Next base: position 11,166,118 of record NC_028458.1, on the reverse strand, counting down.
GCATGAAGATCCTTCGTCCGTAGCCTTTATTAACTCAACAAGCCTCGTAGCCGCTTCTCTTAATTCTTGGCCGAACACAAATGATCCATCTTTGGGATTGAGCGTGCCGCCATGAGTATAATACATTGCTTTGCTCGCTCCGACCATTCGAGAGTCACCGATACTATTTCCTTAGCAATTATGTCAATTTTCCATCCTCTGCCATTTGATGATCCGACCTTCTTGTAACCTCCAGGTCTAATTCGATGAAAGTATTTCTTTTGATGATAATTGTCAGTATTGATTTTAGTTGATTTTAGTTGCCTTAGCGCTCTTTTGCGACTGCTTAAACTGCACAAATGATTTGTGAATCCTAGTGATCTCTTAACTTTGGATGCTTCATGAAATCTAGTGTAAGGCCCTTCTTTATGTAGTCTTTGTTCAGGTTCTTCTCGTACGTCTGAAAAGCAATTGCACCCTTCCGAAAGATCCAATCTTTCATTTTTTATACATCTACACCATCAAACCTGAAGTTTTCTTTTATCTGCTCCCATAACATTTCCTTCTCTCCATCAGAGACCACGCTTATGGGGACCTCGGGTATAGGGAACACACTCTCATCGATTTCAGGGCTTTTCCAATTCTGAAAGGTTATTGGGATATTATCCCTAACAAGAAATCCAATTTGATTTACCAATTTGGTCTTAGCATTGTCTAGAGCAGTTGGTTCATCCTCTTCATTAATTTCCATGATGATGATACGTCCCTCTAGCTTCTTCTTCGGGCCTCTTTTCTATTTAGGCCTGCTCGATCCAGATGGTCGAAAACGAAAGAACTATTAATCCCCATTAATCTTGACAAGTATAGAATTCAAATCATGTTTACATATACTAATTCCTATACCTCGCCTTGTTGCCCATCATTGCCTCCCTCAGCAATTGGTTCCTTCTCATTGCCATCACCAGACATGTTGAGGTAGATGTCAGTCTAGCTGTGATCGATCTCTTCATTTGGTTGATCGTTCATGTGACCTTGAGCAATCAAGTCCATTAGGTATTCCGCGTCCAACCGAGCCTGCTTGTCCTCTGATCATGCCATTGTAACTAATATAATATAAAAAGTATTATTCTAAGAAATAGTAGGCATCAACAATAAAAAGAATGACAAAAAATAATCAAACACTTGGTACAATTTGTTACAATAAATGACTAAAAATTTATTTACAGTGAATTGCGCGTCATTTACAACCATCATCAAATATTTTCTAAAATTTTATGCACAATTATTACAAAAAATGACTACAAAAATGAATGACTAATAGTTATACATTTTGTAACAATAAATGACTAAAAAGAATGAAACACTTATACAATTTGTTACATTTCTAATATTTTGCGCACATTTCTATAATTTATTGAACTATTTGATGAATTTCTAATATAAATGACAACAAAAATATTTACAACGAAACGTAGTCGTTCACCATCATCAAATTTCTTGAAAATTTCTAGAAGTATCAAAGTAATTTTCATTTTTTAAGACATTTCTAACAATTATCAGGATACAATAAACATGGCATAATCAATGTTGTACAGTTTACAATTAATAGGCTTTTCCAAGAATTTTCCTATATTTTCTAGCTAATTCAAGAAATTTTCTATAATTTCTAGCTAATTCCAGAATTTTTCTACAATTTCTAGCTACCTTCATATATTGCAGAGAAGATGATGTTAGCCAGCCGCGAGCTTACGTCAGCAGAGAAGATGCGAAGCCCGTGGTCAGCTGTGCGATACAGGCACGGGGGAGGGGGCGGCATTGTCGTCGGGGGAGAGGAGGAATTGGCTCGGGCAGGAGGAAGAAGATGCCTGATTTATAGGAGGGAAGTTAGTACCGGTTGGGAGCTCCAACTGATACTAAAGGTCACCCATTAGTACCGGGATCGTACCGGGTGAGGTTCCCACCCGGTACTAATGGGTGACCTTTAGTACCGGTTGGAGCCCCCAACCGGTACTAAAGGGGGTCACGGGGGACTCCTGGGGAACTAGCCGTTAGATCCGGTACTAATGCTCATATTAGTACCAGGTCAAAAACCAACCGGTACTATGGGTTATGACCAATGCTCAGTTTTCCATTATTGGAAACTCATGAAAATATTTAGCGATATCTAATAGATGTCCTCTAAGATCTTTTTCATCATATCTTGAGGGACTGAATATACTATTATCTTGTCAACCGAGCATAGCAATTACTATGGTTATTAACCGAGCATGAAGGTCTAAGAAGATCCGGAATTGAACTTCTTCCTAAGTTTTCATACATATATGAAATTTGAGGGGTTTTACCAACATATGTCTAATTATTCATAACCTTATATATGCGATATCATGATTAAGGTTTCAATTGAAGCTTGTTCTGTATGCATTTTTAATGTCAACTTTTTCTTTGTTTATCAAATAAAAATTCTGATGTTGGTTCCTTACATTTTGATAGCAATTACCACTAACTTCACTGGGAAACAACACAAGTAACAATTCTCATGTTGTTTTTTTCATGCCATACCATATTTGAGCACATGACATGCACTTGTAATATCGCCACCACATGGTTAGAATTTATAGGTCTGTTAGACCTAATCTTTTATTAATTCTTTGTTATCTCTAATCCAATTTTTATTTACCACCTTAGCTTTAGTGGTTATGTAAAGAATTAAACTAAGAATAACTAGAAAAAATGGATGCAAGCTAGATTGCTGCTAAATTGTCTCTTTACTATATACTATCGGTCGACCACGTTCTTGAATTCCATTAATTGTGATCGAACTAGATTAGGAATCCACGTTGCAAAAGCTACTCCAAATTCAAATTAAATAGAATTATGTAACATGTCATTCAGGATTTATACATCATGAGATCAATGGAGAGTAATTAGCTAATTAACCATGCCACCTGGCCTTTGAGGATCTTCAGATGATATCTTGAGTGATTTGAATATATTATCGTGCAATGATTAGATAAGGATGATGATCCACTACAAATTAGAGGACATGAACTTGATAAAATCGTGACTTGCACTTTATACCTACCTCGGATTGTATATGAACTGTTATGTGCACGACTTCGATCCTTTTATCTTTTAATTAAAAAATTTGTTTCACTGGTAGGCCCGCTTTGTTTAACATGTTTTTTCACATTCACATTTAGTGTGCACTAGGAATTAATGGGCATGGCAAAATAAGCATACATCTCGTGTTAAGTACTAGATCACTGTTCTCGGTTGATTGATGGAGTTTTGACCTTTACGCTTCACCTATGCTAGCGAGCTCTTGTGATCGGTGTGACCATGTCATATGATATTAGCATGCTTGGCCATACATGTGTCCCCTTGTTGTAATTGAGCTAGCTAGATAAATACGGCTTAAATTGCCACAAGTGTGGTGAGCAATCTGTTGTTGGTCTTGCCACAAATTTGGCTAAGATAGTATGGCTGGCAACCAAACGAGTCCACAAACGAGTGTCTTCTACTTTAAGCCACCTCAGTTGTGGAAAATGACATTCGTTGAAATTACAAACCATCATCAAGCAGTACCTAAACAACACGAGTCGTGATGTCCCAAACTTTCTGGGCCGTCTCTTATCTCTATCCAATTTTTAATCTGTGCCTTATCTTTAATTTACTACTGTGCCATCCCACGGGGTGGCAGCACTACGTATTGAAAATCTTCAACATGCTTTTTCAGCTGCTCCTCTCTTCTTCCATGCAAACGACTGTAACTGGTGCGAAAGTAAACTTAAGATTGCTCCAAAGTCATACGACGTAAGCCGATCTCGATTTGCTTGGATTAATTTACTATATATGCACAGATCAATCATGTTCTTGTCTCCCGTTAATTGACAAATGCTAATAGCAATCCAGGTTTGAAAAAGGTACCACAAATCCTAATTATTAGCTACTCCATGCATGCAGCAGCTGTCCTCCAAGATCTGACGATATATATACCGAGCGACTTAAATATGTTATTGTTATTGTTGGGAATGAAGATGTCCTTAGGACTCAGATTACATAAATTTGGATAATTAAACTGTAGATTGGCACTTTACACCTACCCTCCATCCCTCAAAGACTGTTTGTTTAGAAAATTTTAGATAAGATAGTAGCAATGCTAAAAGTTCAAAGTACCCCTAATAACTCTTCTTAGTCAGTGGATTATCGAGTAGAATTAATTCTGCATGCACGCTTGCAGTAATTTTCAGACCTATTAGCCTTCCTTATTTAGCGAGTCTGGCTCGGGCATTGATGGTGGGAGTAAATGATTGATTCGTTAACTGGGCAGAAGGTATTATGAAGGCTTTTGTGATAAGTTTTGAAGACTAAATGAATAGTTTTTTTGGACGGAGGGAGTACTCAGATTACCCATGCACGAATTCCAAAAAATTATCAGTTTCTTTTCTCTCGCAATTCGATAAATAAATTAGTTTTACCGATATATATATATAGCATGACAACCAATCAACATTATCAAAGGCCATGTTTAATTTGGATCGATCCTCCCATACTATTATATGGTGCGGTAGCTAGGGAGCCACCTCGTAGCCTTTTATAAGCTGCGTGGTTGGATATAGCCGAAAACTGAACTCTAAATAAGCTGGTTGTAGAATTTTAGTTCAACTCAACTAGAGCTGTTTTAGCCATCTCTATATATGTCGTAGCTAATTAAACAAAATGCAAACCGTTGAGTTTGTGCCGATCGTTCTTAATTATTCCTACAAAATTAAAGAACTCCCTATGTTTACTTATCAAGTGATTGTGATGCAATTAATTTCATGTATATACACGTATATACTAGATTCGTGCCATCGCGCGTGAGTCGTTGACATGGACAGACTTCAGCAAGCTCGAACGAAGAAGAGCAGCTAGCCTCGAGCACAGAGCAGGAGAGGGGGAAAAGGCATCGAAGGAACCTGATAAACCGGCGGCGATGGCGACTTATGTGGATTCTGGAGCACCGACGGAGTGTATACGTGATGGGCCGGCCAGCGGTCCAGGTGGCCTCGTTCGTTCCGGGGGAACGCGGGCATTATATTTGGTCACGGGAGACGGGTGATTATTGATGGATCGGAGAAGCTGGATGTAACAACCCAAAATAAAAGAGTTAATCATCTCATGGAGCATACACGAGCATCATCTCTTTAGCATCATTGCATCTTTTGAGTATAATCGGTTTACCATTGGACTTGAAACTAACTTAAAAACATAACTTTTTGCATGTATCTTGTGAAGCAACATAGATTTTGACCATATAACCTATGCTGGGAGATAGCTTGATAAATTGGTACTTCTCCAAACATGAATTTAGGTTACTTCTCCAAGATTTTTAGATTTTTAGAGACCATCTTAAGATCAAACAGCTTGCCTGAAAACTCTAAAATAGCATTCCGGAAAGAATTTCATTTCAAACCTGCAATAGCTATGATGCCAGCTATGAGCAAAATGGATCGCCCTTGAATTATACTATCTTCTTGATTTATTTCATGATTTTTGGAGATCTCTCCCCATGTTTAATCAGTTATGTATGTTTCATTTCGGTCCCAGAACCTTTTCTTCCTTTGATCTTCATAAATCCATCCAAAACTCTTAGAATAGGTGTTGTTGATGTTTTGTGCAGAGTTTCTGCAAAGTCTTGCCAAATTTCCACAGGCTTTTGCGGAGTATCCGGAGATTTTGCAGATTCTTCGAAATTTTCTGAATTTCTGGGAGAGTTACGGAAACTCCATAACTTTTTCCGGAAAACTTCGTAGTTCTGAAAAACTCCGTAAAATTGTTGGGAAATCTCCGCAGGTACCGATCCCCCTTGTTCCGTCCGCTGACACCGTTTGCTCTGTGATGTGCTGTCCGTTTTCTAGCCCACATGCTTGTTTCCCGTCGGCTGCATGTCCGGACGCCATCACCAGGCCGTCCGCCCCCTCCCACAAAACCTCTGAGGCCCCCTCCCTGCCATTCTGTCTCTTCTCTCGTTCTTTTCCTCCCGAGCCAGTGCCACTCTGCCCCTCTACTCGCCTGCGCCGTCGACCAGGGGCAGCACCGCCCGGCCAGGCCTCGGCTAGGCCAAGGGCGAGCTCCTCCTCCTTCCCACATTGCCCTCCATCTTCCCCGAGACAAGGACTAAGCACACTGTTTTTTCGCGTGCTTCTTCCCCAACTCCGATGAAGCAAGCTCGTCGCCAATCTTCTTCACCATCGCTCTACTCCTCCAACCTGCAGTTCTCTAAATCGTCCTTCCCCTTGGTGAGGTTCCCCTATATTTTCCCCCTCCTCTCTCCTTCATTGGAAGCTCCTCCATTAACCTCCATAGAAGCTTATCTCCATTGATATTGCATGTCATCCAAACCTCCGTGCATGTCATTGCTATGACCAAAAAATGAATCCCCATCACCTAAGGAAGCTCTAGGATCAAACCCTACTGCAACCGGTCGCCGGAATCACCAATTATGCCATTTTGGGGAACTTGACGAGTTATTTACAGTTCTGTCATTGAGGAAAAACGTGAATATAACCTTGTTTTGTGTAGGATTTAAGTGTTCTATCATGTATCAGATGCTTTGAATTGATGTGCTAGTATGATAAAAATAGTTACCTTCTTTTCCATGCATCTCATACATCATTTGCACCATCTTCATGCATTTTATTAATTATGCATCGTTGCATTCGTGTAGAAATCGAAACATCAGAGCAAAAGGTGGGTGAGCCCGAGCTGGAGCCCATTGCCAACAACGCTTCCTTTGAACTCCATGGCAGGCACCTAAGCATCTCTTAACCCTATTTTGAATCAATATGATGTATATGTGTCTTGGATACGCATGAGTTAATATTATGTATATGTTTGCTTAGCTCCTACTTGATGCATGTAGGGATATGCTTATGTTGTAATGATGTTCAACTAGTTGTGCTTGTGAGGTGTGTTTAAATCTTGAGCATTGCTCATGACACATCCGAAGGACGATTGGAATTATTCTCCTTTTATTGAATTCATCAATAGTGATGACTTAATTAAATTGGTTTAATTTGGAGGTTCCTCGTACTGGAACAATGGGTTAGCCAACTACGAGGACGGGTGATTGATGGAAGCTCGAACGTTACTAGACAAGGCAGTAATCGATCGGCTGCAGCTTCAATTCCCTGGGCCTGGGGTGAAGTGAGAACCACACGCATATGCAGATGCATGACGCCATGTAGTGGCCGCAGCAATAATCGCACGTACGTAGGCGGCAGGTTACGCAGATGCTGAGATGGTGGCATGGCCGACATTTGCGCGCAGGCCACTGGGATCCGGCGGCCCGCGTGGGGTAAGTGGAAAGCGAGAGTGCCCTCACGATCCCGCCACGTACCTCCCGGCCGCCCCGGCACGTATGATATATCCTCCCTAACCATTTACGGCCAATTTGGTTGCAAGTTGTACGCAAAAAGGGTCGGTTTTAACACACCTTCAAACCTCCCAAACCCAAGGATGATCGTCGGAGGGTGTGGAAACGGTCACCTTACATGTCAGAGACAACGCTATAACAAGGTACAACTTGTATACACGTAAATGTGTCTTCGCTAGCTTCAGACATGCAGCTTCTGTGCTGCTTGCCATGCCGATTATATTAGTGCCACGTCTTCGTACGTGTATGTGTACATTATACACAAACGCACGACATCTATGCAACTTAATTAATTTGCCATGCATGCATAGCTCGTTAGCTTACTCCTACAAGCAAAACACGGCCCGGTTACAGTAGTGTGTATATATACGTAGTAGTACACACACACACAGAGCAGGTCCTGGACGACGTACGTGTCGACGCCGGTGGCCGGCAAGGCAACGGACCGGGACCAGGGCGCCTTAGCACACGTATATACCTGGTGCCGTCCGGTCTCTCCAACTGACGTTGCTCGTTTGGGCACCATCTTATCACGCGTGCAAATATTTTGTAGTAGCAAAACTGTGCAGCTCGTGCCGGAAAAGGGAAAGGCGGCGTCGCGCGCGCACACCTTTCCTCAGAGGCCGCGCACCCTAGCTGAGGCCGGGCGGGCACGTACCTGCGCAGTGGAGAATGGCCTTGCCCGAATTGATGGGTCAAAATGCATGCTCAAACTGATATGAGCCACATACGGATACGGGTGTGCCGTCAACCAAAGATGTTCACGTACATCAAAATTATGTATTGGTCCACAATGGTTTTTCTTTTGTTTCTATTTGCACACTAAATACCACTATTGCGAGCTGTGGAATTTCCCTTCAGAATCCTGCAAATAATTCTACTGGAATGTCTACTGAAATAATTCTTCTCTGTTCACGGCTGGAACCAGGGGTGGATCTAGGGCCCGGGCTGTAGCCCGGGGCGAGCCCATGTAATCCCTTTAACATATGTGGTATTTAGCCTAACAAAAAGAGATTTATAAGGCAAGATTAGACTGTTTTGATTGTGATTCAGCAACTTAGCCCGGGGTGCAGCCCCGTTTTGGATCCGCCCCTGGCTGGAACTACTGAACTCTGTGATATTCACCGAAATCAAAATCACTCCATACTTTCAACAACATACGAATTTCTCAGTACAAGGCACAACGTCTGCATTTTTCACTATTACAAGAGTAAATATGATGATCGCTTTAAGGACGGTTAAACAAGCTTGATCAATCAAGTCCTTGATCGTTGAAAAAGAGCAGTACATGTTATAGAACATTAACAGATTAACACTTGACAGTTGACCTGAAGCCTCACTTGCATCCCCATCTAACGGCTCGGATCCGTTGTCGTTTTGGCTGCTGGCGTACACCATTTACGAGCACACGACTTTCAACACGGGCACATCATCATCACTATTGCGAACTGCAATGCCCTGCTCTTGTACGAAACATGGTGACGTCCTGTTAGGTGTGTCCACCCTGCATCGTGTCGAGCTTACGCTGAAGCACCTGCGGCCGCCAAAGACGTACATGCCGTACCGAATCGCTAGCTACAGTAGCACGGTGCAAAAAGGAAAGGTCGGGACGTGCATGGATATTTGCTCGTGCCGGACCTTCCAAACTCGTCACGAACCCATCCCACAGCACAGACCCATCACGGCATCACCCATGCTCCGTGCCGCGAGTCCTACCGCCACCAGCCACGTGCCCCCCGGTTCGGTAATCAAACACACCACCAGCCGCTTTCCCGCTTCAATTGGAGAAGAAACAAACAGACCATTGAATAAAATCCAGCAATCATTTAAAGATTCCGGGGAAATAATCGAACGAAGAAATAGGAGGCCCAGCCCATGATTGCACGCGGCCCCGCCACCTGTCCCGCCACGACGACGCCGCTTCTCCCTCTCTCCCTCCTCCACCCGCCGCCTCGCGGTATATATACGGGCACTGCTCGCGCGCGCCATTCTCCAACCTCGCAAGCTAGCTCGAGCTAATACTAGCTACTGATGCCGTTGCTCCTTGGCGCCCTGCTGCGACTGCCACCTCCTCTCCCTTTCGGCTTCGGATTGTTCCTTCCCGCGCACGCCGTCCCGGATTCGCTCCTCCTCCCACGAAGGGGATCCGCCGCCGCCGCCGTGAGCCGATAAAGAGCCGGCCACGGATCGGAGAACCGCACCACACCGATCGAGCGAGAACGAGTTTCCTTAACTTCCTTCCCGTCGCGCCATGGCGGCCACCCGCAAGAAGCTCATCCACTTCCTCCGCGCCGACCCGGCGGCCGTGTCGGCGGCGTCCTCCGCCATGTCCTCGCCCAGGTCCTTCTCCTCCAACGACTCCTCCGTCTCGGACGACGACGGATACGACAACAACAGCTCCTCCTCCTCCTCCTTCCCGGCCTCCGCGTCGTCCTCGCCGTCGCGGTACAGCCCGCCCAAGTCGCCCTGGGCGGCCACGACGCATCTCCCGGGCCTCGGCGGCGACTCCGTAGACCCCACCGCCACCGGCCTCATCGCGTCGCTGGTCAAGGAGGACGGCAAGGTCTACTCGCTCGCAGCCGCCGGGGACGTGCTCTACACCGGCACGGACTCGGAGAACGTGCGGGTGTGGCGGGACCGCCGCGAGCTCGCCGGGTTCCGCACGGGGAGCGGCCTCGTCAAGGCCATCGTCGTGGCGGCGGACGGCCGCATCTTCACGGGCCACCAGGACGGGAAGGTCCGGGTGTGGCGCGCCGGCGCCGGCGGCGACCCCGCCGCGCACCGCCGTGTCGGCTCGCTCCCCGCGCTCGGGGACTACCTGGTCAGCTCCGTCAACCCGTCCAGCTACGTCGCGAAGGGCGGCGGGCGGCGCCGCCGCGCGGTGTGGCTCCGGCACTCGGACGCCGTGTCGTGCCTCAGCCTCGACGAGGCCGCGGGGCTGCTCTACTCGGGCTCCTGGGACCGGACCTTCAAGGTGTGGCGCGTCTCCGACTCGCGCTGCCTCGAGTCCGTGCCCGCGCACGACGACGCCGTCAACACCGTCGCCGCGGCCGGGTTCGGCGGCCTCGTCCTCACCGGCTCCGCCGACGGCACCGTCAAGGTGTGGCGTCGGGAGGCGGCGGTGGCCAGCGGCGACCGGACGAGGCACGTCCTGGAGCGGGTGCTCCGGGAGGGCGACGGCGCGGTGACCGCGGTCGCCGCTTGCCCCGAGGCCCGCGCCGTGTACGTGGGCTCCTCGGACGGGCTCGTCACGTGCTGGCGGTGGGGCCCAGGCGACGGCGGCGAGCCGAGGCTCGCGGGTGTGCTCACCGGCCACCGGATGGGCGTGATGTGCCTCGCCGTGTACGGGCGCGTCGTCGTCAGCGGGTCCGCCGACCGGACGCTCTGCGTGTGGCGGCGCGACGGCGACGGCGTCGCTGGCCAGCACCAGCACCAGTACCAGCACGTCCGGCTCGCCGTGCTCACCGGGCACACGGGCCCCGTGAAGTGCGTCGCGGTGGCTGCGGACGTTGCGGACTGCGGCGACTACGCGGAGGGCGAGCGGCGGTTCGTGGTGTACAGCGGCAGCCTGGACGGGTCGGTCAAGGTGTGGCGCCTGTCGGAGGACCGCCCGCTCGAGCTGACCGTTCCGCTGATGCCGCTACTGGAGTCGGAGGCATGGACAGCGCTGCCGTCGCCGGCGCAGGCGTGGGCGCCGGAGCTGAAGCGTGTCGCCGCTGCGTGAGCACGAAACTAAACCGCCTGGCGCGCGCGTGGCAACAATGTGCCGCGCACACGTGTACTGTAGCGCAGTACGGTAGTGTATATTAGAGAGAGAGTGTACATATACGTATAAGATACGGTGTACGTATGGTTAATTAGAGCTAGGGATTTTGATGTGCAATCAGGTGAAGTGAAGCGTGTGTTGGGAGATCCGATACCGATACGGGTAGTTGATGGGAGGCAAGGGGCGGTTGGTTTGACAGGGAGAGGTGTCTCTTGCCACGTCAAGGTCCAATTAATTGGAGAAGAAAGGAAGATTGGTTTAATTTTGTGCGTGATAGATATTCATGTTCCCTGTGATCTTCCTGGCCTCTCGGGTCGTGCATGTCGGTTTGGCGTGAAGGGGATGCACAAGCGCACAAAACGGGCAATGGCTGTGGTTAGATCTTGTGGCGAAATTAATGGAGAGATTGTGATGCGGTAGTGCTTAATTTCTTGTGAAATGGACTGCTTTGCATACCGTTTCAAGGCATCGCCTCCGCCTCATCTCCATGCCGTGTGGTCGTACACGTGCTGCAGCTGATCCTGGAACAGGGAACCGCGTGTGGCGGCCGAGGATTCCCTCTGTAGCACTGCACTGCACAAGCAGTGAGTCGGTGACCCGGATGCGCTCTGTCTCCATCCGCCAGATGGGATGGATTCGTTGTGACAGGAAGGGAATTAGGGAAACGAAATTATCCCAGTTGTTCTGCTGGCATGGGCGCGCGGTCGCGTGCCTTCCTCTCCGCAGGCGGTGAACACGGCGGTGATGTTCGTTCAGTTCCATCGATCGATCGGCGAATGGCAGGCGATCGAGCGGAGGATGAGTGAGTATGTGTTTGGTTATGGGGTCGAAGTGGGTTGGGATGAGTTCGACCTATTTCGATCCATGTTTGGTTGGAGAAGATGTAGGTTGGGTTCGTCCCGATGGGGAATATTTCTCCGGGTTCATCCGTTCCTCCCAAAATGAACGGATCATCCCGACCCAATTGGATGGCGTCGTCGGTCCGTTTCTCACGCTCGCCCGATGCTGCCTCCGCCTGCCCAACCCTGCCGCTGCCCACCCAATCCCGTCGTCGCACTTCATCCTGCTCGGTGCTAGCCCAACTCTACTAGTTAGGCTAAGGCATACAATCTGAATATCTGATCCATGAATTTATCGAGCTGTAAGTATTCGAATGACTAGGTATCTTGAGCATGTGACTCTATGGGACGCGATTGTTATATTAGATCACTTCACTCTACAAATCTAGCATGACTAGACTAAAATCATGTCTAGAGAAAAGAGAGATAGTATCAAAGTGGGACATATGCCCCTAGTCGCGTACCTACCCTCATACCATCATACATAACCCAAACTACTTACTACCTACTAAATGTATCTTATATATTGCAGTATATTGCATTTTGAACTTCCCGTAGCTTGTCCCTCTTGCTGTGCTCATCTTTGTCAAAATTTATTTGTTGTAACCTGATTTGATATAGTGCAGAGGATAATGCTTAGTGGATGGACATCGAAGAACTGGGGCGCATCAGTACACCAACGAAACGAGGAAGAAAGAAAAGAGCATGTATGCCATGCCAACGAGGATCGATGAATCTGCTAGTTGAGTGCAGAGGTGATGGGATTATAGCAGTTGCTGTGGTAAATATGAAATTTTAGTGGTAAAATTTAGCGACGCTTCAAGCCGGTAGAAAAGTACAGTTGCCTTGAAAGGCTGAAACAAAACTAAAAACCTCCGGACCCAGTAGCCCAAACACACGTGCTCACTGCATGGGCAAAAACGTAAATTCTTTCTTAGGACAGGGCAAAAATGTAAATTCAGGCCATGTTTAGTTACTCCCAACTCCCAACTTTGACACTATGCAAAAAGAAGATTCCCCATCACATCAAACTTGCGGTACATGCATGGAGTACTAAATGTAGATGAAATTAAAAACTAATTGCACAGTTTTGTTGTACTTTGCGAGACGAATCTTTTGAGCCTAATTAGTCAATATTTGGACAATAATTCACAAATACAAACGAAACGCTACAGTGTGCTACAGTGCTGTAACAGTAATTTAGCACCCCCAAATTCGCCAAACTAAACACGGCCTCAGTTGATTGTTCCTAACCCTAGATCCTTGAGCTATAATAGGGGTTTTCCTTTCCAGTACGCCAGTCAGCACTCAGCTCCGCCGCCAGCTCTCTTCCGCCACATCTGATTTCCCCACTGGTTTGTTCATCGCAGCAGCGCCTTTCACTTGCCATTTCGATCTGAATCCTTTGCTCGTTTGGTTTGGCTTCGCTTTTGTGCCTGGAGGAGTTTCCTGTTTCTTGATGACGAGCACATCTATAGATGACGAGTCTGAAATCCATTCAAGTTTCCCGTGACGACAAATCGAGGCATTTGTCCGAGAGAAATGGCTCCTCGTTTCCTATCCTTCAGTTCGTATGCGTTCCCCCTTTTTTTGTGCATGGCTTCGTTCTTATTTTGAAGGAGCGCGGGGATGAGTTTTCCTTGCCGGTCTCCGTCTTTTGATGATCTGTTTCCTGCTCAAACTGAACGGCACGAATCTGTTCCGATTTGGGATATTTTTAAAGCGAACCAAAAGGGGAGTGTTCGCGTTTTTGTGGATTCGTTTCGTCTTCCGTGGAGCAACCCCTGATGCAGCAGTGATAGTAAAAAAGACGACTCTAACGACATGAGGTTCGTGCTTTGAAAAAGCACAGACCATGATTACTTTCAAGCACTGTTGAGCTGCATCTCGCTCTTCTTCCCGTCTTAAAGCTTTCATCGGGCCTGTGCTGTTTCCATGTTCTTGTTCGACACCCGAGTTAGATTTGCCCTTGGTCTGTCAACGAATGTCAAGTTTCTCAGTGAGCAATGAGAAAACCTTCGAAGTTTGAATAGGTTCATTTTTATTAAAAAGAAAAAGGAGATGAGATGGTCAGATGGGCAACATTACGAGCTCGAATCAGATATGTAATGACTTGCCAAAAGCATGCATTTAAGCCGATTCTCTGCCCGTGATGAGCATCGAAAGTAGAAAAGGAACCCTCGAAAAAATATGAAAAGGACTAAAAGAGCAACATCAACGATCCAGCATGCTCGATGCAGCCGAGAATGGATATCCGGACTGGAATGGCAATTGGGACAGTGACACCGTCAGTGTATTAGATACTAAACATTCAGATACTCTGATACTCCGTGTTCTGCACGAACTACAAACAGCAGCAGTTTAAGCACACATCGAAGGCATGATGCGTCAACTCAGGAACCTGTATAATTAAGGAAATCATGTCGCGTTCACTTCTATACAGAGGCCATACACATACAAATACACACATTACCCAAAAAGGCCTAAGTCAGCGTAGGGCCAGATTCAATGAAATGAATGGAATACATAGCTATTGCACTGTGAAATAATACACGGCACTGTACTTGTATCTAGAAACTAGCGAGGACTTCTTTCATTTCAGCGACAGACATGATGGGCTCGTTTACATAGATCCGTGTTACCATCTGAACGAAGCTCTCGTACTTGTCCAAAAATTCCTTCTGCAAATGTTGAGCGGATTATGTAAAATCAGCTTCAGGGGCATCGATCTTCATTTCAAAACGATGACACGTGGTGTGCCAATACTGAACAAAAACATCCATACTAATACGATTGGTTAGGCGGCTTACCTTGCACTTGTCCCACAGCGAAGGAAACAACTCATCGGAGGTCAGTGTCTTCTGCAACCTCCTGTACATGGCACCAATTGACCTGTCAATCTGCACAATGTTGCAATTGTGTGAATTCACATGGCCAATGTGAGCTGGCACCAGCCTCTTGAAAAAACAAAATAAATTGTTATCGTTGATATGAAACAAAAGGTTGATAAGCCTGTAACACTACAAAAAGTTGTTTCAAACTGCATATAAAAAATAAATTCGGCTAACTGCAAAAAAGTATTATTTTCCTTTAACCGCAGAGCATTTGACAGTTTCAGGCAAGAAAAGACAACTCTCATCCTGCTAATAAGGTTGCTTGGTAGAAAGCTCTGAAGTACAACTCAATCATGTACCAGCTCTCTATTTACTTACCCCAGATAAACTGGATTTTAGCACCCTCCTTAGGTCAGTTTTCGATAACCCCAGCTGAAACGGGATCTGAGAATTTCAGGAACAATATGTTAGATGGCACAATGAAAAAGAAAGGAAAATTCAATGTTCAGTTATTGCCACCTCCGAAATGTTGAGTATATGCAAACAATTAGAACGTGCAGTGGATAACTGACATCGTGCCCACCAAAACACCCACTCAAAAACTCAAAATCCCTTGGATTTATATCGAGTGGGTGGATGGGTGGGTGTGGGTAGAGGGGGGGGGGGGTGTTGGTAATTCTTGGAACTGGCAATAGACCATATATCCCCTTTTCTTTAACCAAAAACTGGGGTGGAAGTCCCCACAGCAAGATCTTTTCTATATTGAAAGAGAAAGTCATGTACACAGATATATACAAGGGACTAAGGAGATGGGGGTTACAAATAGTATGCATCCAACCAAAGCTATAAAGAAAGCCATGATAAAACAATGTGGAGGATAAACCACTAGACCAAACATCTTTTCTGATACTTGTGCAAACACTGTGTAACAGGTGAGCATCTTCAACACTTGTGAATCAGACAGAGCCAAGCTGGTTTCCTATGAATATGGAAGTCGCCTGGTTCCAATTCTACCAAAAAGGGCATATTCTAGATTTCAAAACATTAGATTTTTGCAAAATCAGTTCATTTTGGGATTGCCATCAACTGAAACTAAAATAATAAGATCCTGTGGTAGACTGGTAATACACTGCAACATATACCATATAATAAAGTTAGGTTACCTCCTCAGCAGCAATGGTGTATGTCAATTCTTCAACTTTCCGATTGAACTGAAACAACCTCTCAAATTGCTGCCAAAGGTCCAAAAGAAATCTTAGATTATCAGTGCTATACAATATACCCACAGCAAGAGGAATTTGAGTAGATTTACATACAAGATAAATGAGTGAGCTGATATGGCGAGTGCAAGCTAGTTCATATGATTCACTGGCTTGATGATAGAACTTCGCAAGCGTTGGCACAACATTTGCCAAGTCATAAAGACTGCATAATACAATAATATTTGTTAGTTCTGTAGACCCACATATGTATTAAAGAACAAGAAGGCAAAGGATGTATATGAGTTAAAGATTAGGTGCTCAATCCTAGAATGAGCCCCAGTTTAAGAAAGATGAAGAAGCCTAACCTGTTCTGGAAAGCAGCATAATTCTCTATTAGCACAATGTCTGCAGTTTTAGGATCGCTCTGTGCAATTTTCTCCAAAGTTGCGAACATTGTGCTAACCTATTCCATAATACCAACAGCGATTCAGTCATATGGTGAAAGAGTACTCATGTTACAAAAATGATGTAACCAAATACAGCTATCAAGTAAAATAAAATTCTTCGCAAAGCAAAATCCTAGGACTAAATCCTCCTTTACTCTAAATTGACTTGTGCAGCAACACATTATGCCATGTGTTAGAAGTATATTTGGGGTTATGTTCAGTCAGGCCATATGGCCGGCCGCACTGGCTCTGTTGCCGTGTGTGCCATGGGCTATGGTAGATGGATTCCTATTAGGCAAGGATCTCCCCTAATTGGCCTTGTTTCTATAAGCCAAACCCTAGGACATCCTTGCCACATTGTATCCATTAATCAATCTACTAATTCCTGAGCCATACTTGCTTCCACCATGTGACCTCTAAATTAAAGCTCATCACACAGAACTTAGGATATAAAAAGCCATTATACACCAATTAGTGCAATGGAAGATGTAAAAATTGTGTGTATGTTTCCAGAGGGTAGTCTTTTCACTAAAGACACCTTTCAATGAGCACCTTTAAAACTAGGAAATCAACTGTTGATAGGCAAGAAAACATCATTAGAACAACATGCAGCATAGTATATGCCATATTCAGTACTAATTTATTTTATGACCCAAGTTTGCAACATATGTAATACCACGAATGCAAAGAAGTGAAAGATGCCATGAATGCTCCTGCGCAATTCAGGAAAAAATAAAGATGCCATGAATGCAAAGAAATGAAAGATCAGAAAGTGAAACTCACTAGCTTTGTGTACGCTTTATCAATTAAATCTCTGGACTGCCCTTGAATATATTGTTCCATCCGTGATGCGAGGACAGCAAATCTGAAAATGAAACACAGGACAGTCAGATCTTAGTCTCTGTTTGCTACTTCTGAAAAGATTCTTCAAGACAAAAACTTGTCATGTATACCCAGCAATAAGTATGTTTTTTCCAGAGTGCTCTTGTTATTTTGTTTTTTTTTCCAGTGCGGGCGAACCTGAATTTCATTACTCATAGCTCATAGCAGCAAAAAAGTATAGTGTTTTAACAATCCCCAGGTTTGCTCCACCACAGATTCATATGGGGCACTCGTTTCTAGTCGCTCCTAGCATAAAGGGCCAGCAAAACAGCAAGAAACCACAACAGGACTCTCGTGCTTAATGCTCCAGAATTTACAAGGTCAAATGCCCAAAACTGACAAGATTGAAAACACTGGACGCCTGCTGCTTATTGCCAGTTTTTACATTTTTGGGAAAGAGCTGAGCTTAGGCAAAACATATGTGAGAACCTGTTGCGTCATGTTGATTTAATTCACTGTAGTTTACACAGAGAATGTAATGTTTTACCACATTTAATTTGAACAGGGTTTTGCAATTTCCAACAGGTTTTACCAAGTATGTTTCTATGAAGAATGTGACCTATTATGTATCTTAATGAAATGAAAAAAAAAATTCGTCTTGGTCTAAGTGCAACTGAATTAATATTCAATAATGGACCATAGTAACACAAATACGCTAAAGGGAAGACAACACACATGGAACATTTTATCAGTTCTGTATCGAAATATGCATGAGTAATTCCTCTGTTTCTTTTTATAGAGCGTATTAGGATTCGAAAATGTCAAACTTCATACATTGTGACTAACAATTAGTCACATTATATGCATGCTTAGTTTATGAAAGTTATATCAATAGACTATGGCATTGATTTTGTAGTAACTGATAATATATTGTAAGAAAAATCGATGGTCAAATTACACTTCTGGAACCTTTTCCAAATCCTAATATGCGGTGTAAAAAGAAAAGGAGGGAGTAGTATCAAATTATAATATCTAGTCACTAGGCTGGAGTTGAAAATAAATCACAATGCTAAGTCATCCAGTGCAATTACCTTGGAATGTAGGCTAGGATCCCCGTTTGACGCACATTTCTTTCATTACGCTCAATTTGATGGCATGCTTCATCGATAAACTGAAAAGAGAGAGATAATAAATAAATAAACAAGCAGTGAACAGAAAGCCAGCCAAAACTGATTAGTTACAGTGGCATAGGCTCATTGAGGGAACTACCCGGCTGAACTGTACTGATATTCTTGATTCCAAGTCATCAAGAAGTTTGCGAACAAATCCTGCAGCATCAGCTTTCTGTCCAGAAAGGTAGCGC
The DNA here is from genome assembly GCF_000263155.2 of Setaria italica. NCBI lineage: Eukaryota > Viridiplantae > Streptophyta > Magnoliopsida > Poales > Poaceae > Setaria > Setaria italica. The sequence continues at coordinate 11,147,450 of NC_028458.1, read as the reverse complement.
TCTGTAATCCCATGCATTGAGATGCAGCGCAAGGGGTCAATTTTGTATGCCCAATCTACGACTGCATAGAAGTCTTCCTGGAATAGAAAGGGAAAAACATTTCACTATCATTTTGTGGAAGCTGCAATACTTCAATATAATCTAGCAGTAAGAAAGAATTGCACATTTGACTTCAAAATAGAAGTACTTCGTTTTGCCTTATCAAAAAAGTTTTTTTTTTCTCTTCCTGCCATCAGGATGAAACTTGAAAGGATAAGGGTTGCAGTGTTCTATAACATGAAATCTACCTGGATCCCGTCGAGTAGTTCTTGAAGAGCTTCATTCAATGTACCCAGTTCAGCAGATGTACTGTCTGAAAATAGGATAATCACACATAAGAAACGGAGCAATAACGTTACATCCATGGCACACATGCAGGGTTGTCAAATAAGAAACAGAGCATTAGCACTACATCCATGAAACACGAATTAGTCAGTACAAGAAAATGTACCGGGTTTAAGATCATTGCCATCTGGATCCATAAGACCCAGGTCGTCATCTGCATCATTTCCTCCAGATTTACTCTTATTAACATTAGGAGAACCAGCTGGTACGAGTGCAGGTACTTCGAAGCACATAAAATGTGCAAAAAAGGAACTCTGTAAATGTAATAGCTATTAGTTTGTCTATTGAGTAAAATAGATAGTTATGTTGCTGCATTTAATGGGAAAAAAAAAGTAACCTCGTCAACGAGAAGTGGGATAAATATTGTAAGCATCTTTGAGTATGCATCCGATACTGTTGAGGTATCAGCACTACTTCCATTATGACCAGACCCGTTAGAACCTTCAAGCCACACAGCAGGATTCTTGGGTGCTTTCGTACTTGCACGAAGTTCATTTGCAAATTCACGTGCCTGACCAAATTAAAGAAAGTAAGTTCTAAAACTGTGAGCCATTTAAAATTGAATAAAGAAGACAAATGGATCGTGAAATAAATTATGAGTTGTAAGCAGCGGACTCAAAACAAAATAAATTATGATTTGCAAGTGTCAATGAAAAAAATGGACATCTAAAACAGATAAACAGCATGAAAATGAAGTGTATGACATCATATTAAAAGAGGCATTCAATTATCCATATCTGACCTCTCGGCGTAGTAGTAGGTTAAGGGAATGACAATATGCCTTCCTTAAGGGACCTAAGCAGCTCTTGTCCAGACTCTGCAAAGCAGCAAGAAACGATAGATGTGGCAATTGAGTAAAATATGTAACATGTAGGTAGATCCCATGGCAAGATTAAGAGAATTATTACCTTTAAGTGCTGCAGAAGCCGGGCATATGTCCTGCATTTGTACCTAAGGTCAGCATGATCAGGCCGCTTCAATTGTCCTCGCTATTTTCAGTTCAAAGTGAACTCTGTAAGTCATCTCACATTATAAAATGGAAAAGGAAATATTTAATTTGAAAATCAAGCTATGAAAAAACCTGTGAAAAGTAGCTTTTGTCACTTATCATGAAGTCTACCAAGCTGGAGAAATAGTTCCGCAAAAACTCTGATGCTCGTCGAACAAAAGTTGTTTTCAGTTTCTCCAATTCGGCCTTTTTCTCTCTAACCTGACAAGATTTTTGTAACAATGTATTTTATCAGAGATGCACAGAATTCAACTTCAAGCTACCACAAAGGAAAACTTAAATAGGGTTTATTAAGGAAATGAATAAACAATGATATGCAAAATATTATTGGCTCTATAAAATACAACAATATTAGAAACTCGTCAAATTTGTTCATTAACCAATGCAGGTGAATGTCTTTACAAAAGAATATTTTATTCGATGTTCACAGTGCTACAGCTCTAATGTTAACATGATCAATTCCATGCATGTGACCTGGCACTAGTAAATTGTAACTAATAGCAGAAAATGAGAATGGTGGAGATATCTTACAGCGCGCATGTTAACATAGCATGGGTCCAAATTTGGAACTTCAAGGCTGCGGATGGCCCCCGTCAACCATTCGCATGCCTCAACATTTTTCAGCATCCTTGACTCTTCAAATGATCCTCCAGTTAATGATGCTGCAAACTGCATTGGATATTAAAAAAAAACAATATTACATACATCACATTTAGGGAGATGACTGTTGTTCCTCTCTGCACCATACCTCCTGTGGAATCCGCAGACGTTCAAGCAATTTATCTAGCTCTTCCATAAGTGATTTGTTATTTACAGACTGCATCTCCAAGCCGTTGTTACGTGATTCAATCTGCAAAATAAAATAGAATTAGACTCGTGTTGGGCAATGGCAGATTAGCTTTATTGATCTAGGGATTAAGGGAAACAATGGCAGGGACTAAGCCTAGTTCACCCTCCGAAGAGGCTCTGAACCTAGATGACTCAATCTCTGCTTGCCTAACCAAATCATTCAGCCGGCTTATATGACACCGGCTGCTAACAAACTCACTAACAACCAGGGAATGGATAACAACCATCCCATCTACTGCTAACCTCTTGCCGTTATCTAAACCACCCAGCACCTAAGCATCCGGTGCTGCTGGCACCATCTTGCTGCGGCGCCTATATGTGCGCCCAACAAAGGCGTCCACAACACTCGGTTAAGTGAAGTTCTTTCTTATCAGCATCTAGAATAATGTTGTATGTCTCCTGGTAACAATTGACCGCACCAGGATCTCAAAAACAAACATGAGATTTTTAGTTTCAAAATGGCAAGTCCAGGAAAACAGGACAAGGGCAAAGGAAGAATCCTACCAAAATTCTGAACTGATTATAACTAAGAGTTCAGGACCTACAGGTCCCAAATGAGTGTTACAGCCAGCCAGATATGTAAGAGTCAGACCAGAGGGGTTAGAATTCTGAATGCATGTGTGACTCATAAACAGCATGCTACATAGGATAACTGCAGCCCATCACGGTAGCATACATATGTGAAGCATGGTGCAGGTGGGAGTCCTTGAGTTTTGCTGGGAAGGTAATGGGATTTGATCTATGGAGACACAAAGCAATATTTCCAATTAACATCTAGTTTCTACTGTTTTTCCCTTATGGCCTTATCAGTATATTTCATATACCTAATCGGATCAACCACTGATCCTGATTTTTTCATGACGGACTGGTAATTTTTCTGGTTTCAACTTTTCAAAGCTATCCTTCCAACAAGTAAATCGAATAAACTAGGCATCTAAGTGATGGAACTCCCCAAGCGTACCGATGCAATATCTTCTCTCATATGCCTGAGCTTCAGGTTGAAAATCCGTAACCACTCATCCATATCATCTACAGTGGCACTAGCAGCATCCAGACCCTGCAATACCTGAAAATTCAAGCAACTAGATCAGTCAATGAAATAAACTTCCACACCAAAATCATCAACAATTATCACTCCAGCGTAAATGTGAAATGCAGAATGGCAGTCAAATGCTGTAGTGTATCATTAAAGTGCACAAAAATTTAATACTACATCAAAAGAGAACATAGAAGCAATACCTCCTCTATTAAAGGCTCACTTTCCAGTAATTGGTACACATTTGCTGCTTCCAAAGCCACAAGCTCCTGTTTCAATCTCTCAGAGAATGCATCTGCTTCACCTATGCCCATAACATACCTGCATTTTTTACACTAGTAAGATCGTAGTGCCGCCACAAGTATTTCAGCAATAGTAAGGTTGCAAGCAAGTGGTAATGAGCAACTGAAGTCCACTGATGTTTCTAGGGTTTGTAATGGTACGGTGAAAGTTATCAGGTTGCAGAACATGAGGTCTAGTTGATGGGACAGCATGAACCACTGATGTTTGCACTGGTGATAACATGGTAAACACAGACCAAATCTTGGCTTCATTTCAACAGAACTAGGGATGAACTCCTAGTATTCTAAAAATAGTAGATGCAAAGTTCAAAAAGTGTAACTGGAACTACTAGAATGATACCGGTTACTGCTAAAAGAATTAATGGAGTAAGAAACAGCTGATGTATGTGGCTTTGGAGTATTTTTGCAATAATCAGGGGTAAATCTGCATATAAGATATAGCATGTACTTACGTATCAAGAAGTGCCTCCATGTCTTCTTCCTCCTCCTTTGCTTGGGACACGAGATCATTTTCAACTGTTACTGTTACTTTCCTCTCGGTTTGAGTAGCAACTGATGTTTCATGTCCATCTTGAGTGCTCACTTGATTATCTATGGTCAATGTGTTTTCCTGAAAAGCATTCATTAGAAAAATATCCAGAGTTCCAGACAGCAATACATAAAATGAACATATCATGCAAAACCATCATTTTGGTGAAAATATGAAGATCGAATTGGTTTGGGTACCAAATCAATGTGAAATATTGCCCCAAAAATGAGATATCTGTGGAGTATGTCAGGCTTTCAGAAACAAGAAAGTTGTCCTGCATAGTACTCCATTTTCTTTATGTAGAGCATATTAGCATTTGAAAAGTTCAAACATTAACTTTGTATCTTCTCCATTTTCTTTAACTTGTATTCACTCGAATCGAAGAGGTTCTGTTGGACACTGGCAGTCTTCAAATGTAATTGTGATCAGGCATTCCTATTACATTGAATTTACATAACATAGAATAATATGAAATTGTGAAACTTTCCAAATAATGATCTCGATCCTCCAGAAGATATCCATAGACAAACTTTCAAATAATGCAACCAAAAACGCCAGTTTGTGACTGTATGGACTAGTTTCTTTTCTCCAAATACAAATCAATTAACTCAAATTTAAATGTTATTGTGATACATTGCAGACTCCATTAAGAAATTTTCAGAACTTTATTGTTGCTTCAGTGCTTAAACAAACCTGATTTTGAAAAAAAATATCCAATATTTTGGTGGTTCACCAGATCTCCTAATCAATAAAAATAATTAAAGATGTATAAACCACATATCAGCAGCTAGTAGAAAGTAGATTTAAAGTCAATTTTAAAGTATTCTAGATGCACAGTTTGGGTTAAAATAGTTATATCCAGGATAATGTTGGTGTCCTATTCATATATATTAGAAAAAGCATTGAGAGAGAGAGAGAGAGATCAGGGGTACAAAAACAGCACGCTCGCAATGGATGGAAAGGTTTTAATATGCACCTTTGCCCAAAGAGCTAGCTCCACAATATCAATCCCAACAACTTTCGGAAGATAACTAAGTATCTCCTTGCACATGTTCAGAATACAAAAAAGCAGACGATTTCTGCAAAATATATAGCAAACAACGACACGTAAAGAAGAGGAGACAAAAGAAGATGGATAAAAATAGCAGTCTAGCAGAGTCTAATACCACAGAGCAAACTTTCTAGGCAACAACCTGTCATCAATGTTACGCATCGTCCATTGTGGCGGAGCAACACTCTGACTTCTAAGATTATCAAATCCCTGCAGTCCAAGCATAAAGAGTTGGTAGTATATAACCAATGGTTTCTTCAAATGTACCACAAGAAGCAGTGCAGAAGAGGTTAAAGTAAATACCAGAACAAATGTACAACCACTGGGATCATTGGAAATAACCTCAACCTTTGTTAGATGTTTCAGCTTGTAAAGTTTGGCTGGCTGAAATAGAAAAGGAGAAGGCTTAGTTTCTAGCAGCAGACTAAGCAGTAATATTTCCTAAGGGCCAGAAAAAAAATAGTACATTTTTTATTGATGCAGGGAAATTATAATACACAACAACAGCTGCAGGTAATGTTCAAGCATTCATATCATGAGTGATAAAAAACAACAGAAGAAAGACTTATACAAAATTATTTATGCAATGAAAATACAAAGTGGCCAAACAGTGTTCCATACTTCCATCCTTCGACAACAGCATATATACCCTAATGACAGTTCAAGGCACCAAACAGGAAATTATCAAGAAAAAAAGGCCAATAAGATAACCCCATTCTTGTCATGTGCTGGACAACTATTAGCTAGCAAGATTGTCAGTACAGAAAACAAACCTCAAGCACTGCCCCAGATGAATACTTTAATACTCGGAGAAAAGCTTTGTTTGCCTCGCCTCTTGATGATTGTTTAACTGCCAAAGTTAAAACTGTTCAGCAGATGTTGCAAGCATATATTTTCTATACCAACACTGTTACTACTTTATGTTTCCAAGCACATAGTGACATTTACTTATTTATAGATTATAATCATATGCCACCCAAGCTATAGCTACTGAACAGAAATATTAGCAAATCTCCACGGGCCATGGCTAATAAATCCAAAGTAAAACAAATCATTTTTCAGGCAGATATTGTGAGCAGTATAATCAGGGATCATCTTGACAAGCAAACCCACTCCTATTAGACTCTGTTCCTACATCAGGCTTAATCTCTTAGCAAACTCAAGTGAAGAAAACAATTACATATGGCAACAGATTATAGCAAATCAAGCTGTGCATATGCATAACAGTTAGGTCAGACTAGTCAGTAACACCCGATTGCACTGTTGTTTGGATCACACCCACATAGAAATTGTTTGAAACAACAACTAAACTACAGCAATTATATAAGACTCTGTTTAGCAATGCTGTGTTGTTAGGATACAACACAATCCAGATGAAAGCAGCCAGCAGTCCAAAAGCTACTGGATTGATTAACCCGTTTCCAATGAGCAAAACATTTTAGCTAGGCTCTCTCATAATAACACCAAACTCAATATGTAAACACATCACCTCTAGCCAACTTTGGCAACTCCAGCTAACCTCAATTTACAAGTACATATCAAACAGCTCCAGAACATCATCTAATCAGCTACGGCAGGTAGCGATTGTACATTTTCTGCTCCTTAGTTGTTGCAGTTGGTCGATGTTTAGGTTCTCTCATTTGCATTTTCTTGGTCTGGAGCTTTGCACGGTGACAGTTAATATACAACTGTGCACCAAAACTATGCTATGCGGATGCAATTTCTAAATGTAGACTACTTCCAGTTCCACAGTAGTAGGAGCTATCGTTTCAAATTACAAAATACAGCAATTGCTTGTTCAAGTGTGTTTGGTTTGAGGGTTGAGGTGGGTTGGGATGGGTTGAACCTATTTTTAGTGCACGTGGCTGAATGTTCGGAATGTCAGTAGCACAAGGAAAAAGTCTAGCAAATTTCGTGATTGAGAGCTAGTCTAGTAGCATCAGATAAGCAAAACGGATCTCATCGAGCCAGCAGCAAGTATATAGAGCTTAACGATTCAGAGTAGCCCCTGGTGGGATCCATGCTACCCAGATCACGACCGTCCTGGCAAGAGTCGCAAAAGGAGGGGATCAAAACAGCATAACACCATCTCCGCATAATATCTCCGAACCACCGCATCCACCCCAAGCTGCACAATTTGGAGCTCACCAAGCCCACCCCTCAGCTCACAGCGCAGCGCAGCAATCAAATCGAAGCAGAGGCAGAAGCAGGACGGGACGGGGGTGGGGAGAGGAGGGAGAGGGAGGGGGGCCACCTACCGGTGAGCGCGAGGACGCGGGGCTTGGCGAGCCTGCCGAGCTTCTCGAAGATGCCGCGGCCCTTGGCGACGCGGATGGAGAAGGCCACATCCTCGCCGCGCGCGCCCGACGCCGCCACGGCGGCCGCGCACGCGCGCCGCAGCTCCGCGTCGTCCGCGCTCGACTTCGCCATGGCGCCTCGAGCTCGAGCTCCCCCTCCCCCTGGCCGGGCCCCGGCTCGCCGCCGATCTGAGGAGGGTGGGGCGCGTGACGCGGTGGAGGGGGATAGGTTGGTGGTGGGGTGTGACGGTGGCGTCGGCGTCGGCTCAGGGGGAAAAGTGGGAGGATTAACCAGTCAAATCATTTTTCTTCGTACAGTGGTTGCGGGGTGCCTGCGGTTTTACTTTTGCTGGGGTTTTTACCTTTTACCGGCGGCAGGCACCGGCGCGGTGAAAGAAGTGGGGGAGGAGAGGAACACAACAGACGGGCGGGCGGGGTGGGTTGGACCTGGGTTTGGTCTGGTTGACTTGGTGGGACTTGCGGTGGAACCGGAAGTCCGGAACCTGGCTCCTGGCTCCTGGCGCGAGTCGCTCCGTCGCGCAACTCTCAGTTTTACTTTTACCGCGTCGTGCGTTCGCTCTCCTTCCTCCAGACCCGAGAAGAGGTTGTTTTTATCTGAACTAGTGGAGATACCCGTGCCACACGAACGGTTTAAAAAAAATAATAAAAATAAATTTGATAAAGCACACAAGTAGGACACCACCTCAAGTTGTTATCACCGTTGAACAAATATTATGGTTTGGTTCATCCATGTTCATATTCATGAAAGCTATTATATCAAAGATGTCCCAAACAAATTATCAACATTTTTTATCACACAGATCTATTAGCAAGAAAGAATTCTAAAGAAAAGAATTCTTTTGAATCTCTTCCAACATTTCTAGTTCCCAAAATATAGAGCCAATCAGTCAAAGCTCTTTTAAAAACTCAGAACTACCAATTTATTTGATCCCATTCATTTTATTTCTTTTCAAAAATTAAAATATTCCAAATCATAAGGAAAGTGCTCTAAAATAATAAGAATATTGTACCAAATTTTTACCAATTCTAGAAATTCACCTAATCATAGGAGTAATGTACGGTAAACATATCCTTCTTATTTTATTTCTTTCCATAAAATAACACATATCAAATCTTAAGGAAACTATATTGCATCTTCCCAATTACATAGTAAGTTCTTTTGTTGAAATACCAAATCATGAATAGTGATTCCATAAGTACATTCTTTTATTGAACCATCAAACCTCCACCTGCATCGTATAGTTTTCGAAAATTGTCTTATATTTCGAGAATTTCCAGGAGTGAAGTATTTGTATGGAAACATCCACATTATCACATTTTATTTTTTAACAGTAGAAAAGCATTCATAGAATAAGAATACACAATGTTCGTGAGTGTATGTATATACTTCCGTTCAATCTCTATTTCTCAAATGAAGTATTAGAACCGGAATAGGATAGTACAAATCTAAAGGACAAAGAATTTGTTCTAGAATCCACACTAATCTGGGGCATCCAATTGATAAACCACATTGCCACAATCAACCAATTCATGATACAATGTTTGTAGTTACTGTCGTAATATTTGGTAGACTATAAAACAAGCGGTCGCAAACATCTGTTGTCTTCTTTTGTGTGGCAGGCTTGGTACTGTAGAGTAGTTCACTTGTCCCATACACTAATAAACATCCACAATAGGAAGATACTTGAAAATGAGTTGTCTAAATTTTTGGAACCAACGGAGGACACACCTGCACAAAATTCTACGACAATTTAGAGGTGTCCTTAACATATGCAACAAACATGTACAGTGATTTGGTTACCTTTCCATCCCCTCTTCTTAGCCTCCTTGCTAACCACCCATCCGAAGGTCAAGAACCTGTACAGTGATTTGGTTGTGTAGGATGCATCATCACCTTGTGATGGGTCAAATTCTACCCCTTGTAGAATTTCTTGGTGGGAGGAATATGTTGTTCCTTTTTACCTATAGTATGAGGCCGTCCTTCCAACCCAATCAATAATAATAAGATATTATGAACATAAACTACATCAACAACAAAAAGCAACGAATTGGTGAGTCCCAACCTAGTCAAGAATGATTAGATATTATGAACATGAACTACATCAGCAAGAAACAGCAACGAACTGGTGAGTCCCAACTACAACACGAGCAAGCAGTGAGGAAACAAAATAATTAATTGGTTAGTCACAACCCTTGAAACCATACAGTTTTTCTTTGTCATCATATATCCACACCTGCAAGGGTCTTCTTCACTACCAATAATCACCTGATGTTGAAACAGACTCGGTAGGAAACAAAGAAATTGGAATGCAGACTACTCTGTATTTCTCTGAAGCAAAATTTCAGATAGTTTCAAGCACCTTATTTAGATAAGTGTTAGGATGCACGATGCATATTGGAGTACTCTGCTAACTGTTAGAAACTAACGGTCAGCAAAGTACACAATCATCAACCTGAACCAAAAAAAAATTGCCAGTGAAGATCACAGAGCCTCTATTAATCAAAAGTCACCATTCGCAAAAAAAAATAATCAAAGTCATAATCGTGCATAATGATCAAATTGTAAGAAAGGTAGGAGAAACCTAACCTCACAGAAATAGCACCTTCCTAACACCCCTCATCAAACCGTCAAAAAAGTACTAAATCATCTACCTGAAGCAAAAAAGATGACACTGATGATATAACCTTTATTAATCACAAACATGCAAAATGGTTAAATGGATCGCTTTAGGCCGAAAATCACCGTTCATGTAGCCGTTTCAGCGTAGGATATTTGGATGTGGCCGCCTCTAACAAGATCGCCCACCACAATCAGCAGCTGGCAGAGTGGCACGTCTACCCGACAATGTGAACAATTAAGCTTTGCTGAATCACAATGCAACCTGTCTGAGAATTAAGGCTTGCACAATAAGAATGCAATCAAATTAGAGAAGTGCCAGCAAAACCTAACCTCAACGAAACATGGCAGTGAGGCTCCTGAACCAACAATGGCACCGACGTGGTGGACACTGGACACTGCCTTGCTGAGTTACCGATGAAGACGGACACGCAAGTGTAGTTGTTCTTGCCCTCGTCGAACGTAAGTACGTAACAGAGGCGGGGAAGTATGTATCAATCTGCTGATGATGAGACCAAACTCAAAGCATAAACTATCCACATACTGGGCCATGATGACTAGAGGCCAGGTTACCAGGAGATGCTTATCGCCGTCGTCTGGTACTGCTCGGTCAAAAACAAAATATAAGGATAAAACGATTTCCACGTACTGTGCAAATGATGAGCTTCGGCCAGATTACCAAGGCAGGCTGATCGTCGTTGTCGTGCATCAGCATGCGTCAGCAACGGTGGCATTGCCCGGCTCCTCCTCCTGACCTCCTCCGTAATGACCTCCAGGGATGGCTCGAGGGTAGTGCGTCGCCGTGTAGGGGGCCTACCTCATGGAAGTGGATCTCCTCAATGGATTCCGCTAAGGTGCCGAGGGTTACTGCCGCCTCCACGCTTCGCCGAACCTCCCATCTCTCGCTGGAAAAGAACCCCCGGGAGGAGCACGTGGTATCAAATGGATTTATAGCTTCAATGATGATAAAAAAAAAGGAAATGCGTGTTGATCATGCCTAATTGGACGCGCGGTGCCAAAAAGGAAACAGGAAATTAAAAAGTGCGTGATTAAGGAGCTCCAAAAGGAAACACCACCGCGCGGTTGCCTAAATATACGGAGCAAACAATTGATTGATTGATTAGGAAACTAATCAATGAATTGGTGATTTACTTTCAATCAATGAAGTGATTGAGGAGCTCCAAAAGAAAACACCACCACGCAGTTGCCTAATGTATGGGGCAGGTAGAAAAACCCAAAAAAAAAGGGCGCGCTGACAAAAAAAAAGGGGCGTGGAAGGGATTTAGAATGGTGGGATTATGACGAAATGAATTCCCCCTTATCGTAATTTTGTGTATGGGAACACCTAAACTTGTGTATGGGAACACCTGAACAGTGAGCTCTCCGTGAGGGGTACGTGGGTATAACTCTGGGTGGGAATTGACGTCAATTCTCTCACTCTTTTTTAGTATAGATGAGAACCGTGGACAAACGATAAATGCAGTCTGATTTGGTGTTTTTTGAAATAAATATACTACAAGAGAACTATTGGTAAATCTGTCACCAATATAGTTTCACGTAACATTTGGTAAGTCATTACAACCTTTGTGACCACTGACCAACATCGCCTTGCCGTTTCGCTCTTACCTCACCATCGGATGTCTCACCATCAGAAGTCTCTTTCTTTGTTTTTTTTTTTGAAAAGAAGGAAGTCTCTTTCTCCTAGCTTGTCGTAACCCCATCCATAACCTAAAATCCTAACAGTTCAGCCGCATGTGTGTGGCTATCATCTTTATGGTAGACTTTTTCAAGTAAAGAGATAACTCTATTAATAACTCAGAAAATTACAATCTTGAGCAATTAACGGCTTAACACAGACTGGATATCAGTCGTGCCATATTGGGTACATTTTTTTTGCGAGCTGTGATAACTCACAGGCAACTATGTTCTACTCTCTCTATTCATGTTTGCAAACCACCTTTGGAAGGCCTTCGGCTACCTTCTTTGCCTCTCTGATGATGAACACCGACGAAGATCTCCGAGATTCCAAGTTCGATCACCATGGAGTAATCTAACTCGAGGATCATTGGCCATGGAGTAATCTAACTCGAGGATCATTGATCGGGGTGTCCAGGGACGGATCCAGAACGAGGCTGCGCCTCGGGCTAAGTTGTTGATTCACGCCTCCTGAGTCTCCTTTTCTCTAATTGAGTCATAGTTTTTTAGTTAAACACCACATATGTTAAAGGGTCTACATGGGCTCGCCCTGCGCTGCAGCCTGGGCAGCCCGAGCCCTAGATCCGCCCCTGGGGGTGTCATCTTCTTCGTGGTGGATGGAGATTGGATTGAAAAGGAGCACTAGCTTTGGATAAGTTTATGGGGTTAGTACTAAGCAAGGCACATATGTATGGGAGCAAGTGACATGCCTGACCTTTAGGGAGATAGAGATATTGAGAGGAAGTAGGAAGGAGATACCATGCCTAGGCTTCAAAGAGGTGCCAAGGAGGTCACTAAGCCCCGTTTGGCATGGCTTCTCGAGCCATTTTTGCTGAAGTCTTGCTAAACAGGGAGAGCCAAAATGGCTTCACCGGCCATCAAAACCGTCTAAAAGCTAGAACACAACTTACAATGCAAAGGCGAAGCTAAAAAAAGTGGCTTCTCCGACTTCTTCTCATCCCCAGACCTTGCTTTCCACCTTTGTCCTTAAAGGAACAGCGGCGGGTGCACGAGATGGACCATCGTGGGGGTAGAAGGTGACAGGGTGCTGGCATGTGGGCAAGCACAAGGGGAGATAGGGAGAGGACAGTTGTGGATGGCATATGGCAAAGGTGTGTCGGGGCATCGGCGAGGGCTGAGGTACGATATGGGGGGCAGGGGCAACGACATTGTCCGTGTTTTATACCCGGCAACCTACCGAGGGGTATCCCGAGGTAGTAGATTGGTTGGTGGGGGATCGTCGAACTTGAAACTCGAAGGTAAAAGCGAGGACACAAGACACATATTTATACAGGTTCGGGCCACCAGAGTAGCGTAATACCCTACATTCTGTTTGGGGTGTTGTATATTGCACCCTGCGCTTGGGTGTTGTTTGATGTTGAGGATTTGAGCCTCTGTTGTGGTTTTATGAGGTCTTCGCCCACCGATCTAGGAACCCCTACCCTCCTTTATACTTCAGGGGGCGGGATTACTAGTCGGTTACAAGGAGGAGTCCTAATAGAATTACAATGTATGAATCTTAGTAGGAGTCCGTCTTCTTTCCTTCCTTGCGGGTATTGGAGTTCTATCCCCGACAGGCACGGCCATGGATGTGCGGACAGAGGGCAACAATGCAGGGGAGAGGTGTGGGTGGCGCGGGGATGGAGTCACGTTAAAATGGAAAGATCAAATACGAAAGAGCAACGAGTGGGAAATAAAGATAAATAAAAGGGAGAAAAATGAACAGAGGGTAAGATAAAAAAAAGGGAAGAAAAACATGAAGAAAACAAAGGAAAAATGGAGGTACATTTATTATTTTTTTATTTCACATAAATTATATTATCAACTGAGTCCACGCATAAAATTCACATATGAAAGCACTATAGACGTGGAAGGGGACAATAGACATTTGACCTCCTCTATCCAATCTAAATTAAAAGACTAAGAGAAACCAAGAGAAATCATTTTACCAAATATTTTCTAGACGACAACGGAAAATAAGAAAAAATTGCTTCACTAGATAAGTCAGTGTCAGAATTAGAGCTATTTTTTCACGAACAAGAACCATGTTAAATGGGTCCTAAGTCAAAATGAATTGACCACGATAAAAGAAGAGAGGAGAGAAGATTAGGCATCCGATGGATCGCGCATATGGGTCTCAGGGTAGTACAAATATGAGAGCCTTCTCTAACTTTCTTCCTATTAAGCCCGAATAATACATTCATAATTTTAAATGTTTCGGAGGGTACTAGATAGAGAGAAAATTCCTTATTTTCCATCGGAATTTACATCTCTTCCTTATTTGCCATCAAAAAAATTTGCCCCTTATAATAAAGGGACGTATTGTTGTAAAATTTAACTGGCTGCATATGCATGGCATCAACACATAATAAGAAATATTGTGTTGATATGAAGAATGCAAAACCAGATACAAATTTTACAATGGATGTGTCCCTATGTCATGAGGGTAAAAACATCTTTTCATGTCTAACTTAACACTGTTGATCGTATATGGAAAATAAATTTTGAGTCGATGGTAAATAAGGAAGGCAAACTTTTTCGATGACAAATAAGGAAGCGACATAAATTCCAATGGCAAATAAGGAATTTTCTCCTAGCTAGAAGCTCACGCATTACATCAAATTAATCAATTAATTTTGATATTTGTGTTTGCGAGGGTGGTATTTACATGAAGAGATCCTCTCTCATGTGGCGGGTGCTGTTCTTGCACTTGCACCTGGCTACTACACCTGTGAGGCCTTTCGTCGTGTAGCCACATTGGCATGCGATACGGCGCGATGCCATTTGTATGATATGATATGATAGCTAGCGTCCATAACCAAAATCAGCCAAAGCAAACCAAAAGCACACTACCGCGCTTCTCTCCTTCACCTCGCTAGATCCAGAGCCATCAACTTCCAAGGTACGGTGCGAAAACCACGGGACACTGCACGGTGCCTTACCAAGCGTGGAGCACCGTTATCTTCACACTATGCTAATGTCCTGCAATGATGAATTCCTTGCCTTCTGGTTTTTGCATCTTCTTTCGAAGCCTACGCGCGTGACCGTTCATTAGCCATTGGCCATGCAATGTTGATAACCAGAGCAAGCAAATGCAAATAAATATAGCAGCAGGTTGCAGAGACTGTGCTGACCATCCATGCTTTTTTATGGATGGATGCATTCCGGTCGACCACCACGTACCTGAATGTATGTATGCGTGTGCACAATGCACCCTGCACACTGTTCAGTACACGGCCATCATCGGTAATAGATCGAGCAGCCGAGCTATTATACGGTAATGCTATCATCAGGACGTCCGGACGCCCATCCACCTTTTCGGACGCGTCATCCACCGTTCGCTACATCCGACGCCTCTGCTCCCTTCTTACCCTTTCTCCCTTTCTTTGCTCATTTATTTCCCCTTTTCCTTCTCCAACCGGCAACAGGCCGCATTTCCGCCTTCCCTATTCCATTTACTTTACCGTTGTTGCTCCGGCGATGTGGTCGCCGCGTCCGGTGGGAGGGACACCCAAGTCCTCTTCTGTCTCGCCGGCGCTCCCTTCCTCGCCTCCGGTGGGAACGATCACCAGGTCTTCATCCGCCTCGCCGGCAATGCGGTCGCCGCGCCCTGTTCAAAGTCCATCTAGGTCCTCCGCGCCGGCAATGCGGTCGCCGCGCCCGCTTCGAAGTCTGCCCCCGGAGGTAAATTGCGGCAAGCCAAGCATCGATGTTGGCGTTTCCTCCCGCACGCGCTCACGCCGGCACCTCTCGTCTTCCCTTGGTTTGGACCCTGCTGTTGCTCCGCCAGATCTGCGTGAAGCAAATCGTTCCCCCAGTGCTGTTCAGGACAACGAGAACAACCACGCGAGTGAGTGTTTTAATTTCGTTCCGGTGTTTTTGTGTGGATTTTGGTTAGGATTTCATTTCATTTAGTGTTTAGGGTTCATCCGTTTAGTGTTTTAGGATTTTTGAACTAGCATATCCTGTGTTAGGGTTACATGTCAACACTATTGATCAGTTGAGATGTTGCAAAAGTTTTAGATGATAACATTCATGTTACCATTTTATTTTGAGATGTTTCATCAATTACTTATCAATGTTGCTACAGATTTTTTGATATGTTGCAATAGTTTGGGTGATGTTTAGAGGTTAACATTCAGTTCACCTTTTTTAATTCTCAGTTGTTTCATTAATTATTTATGAATGTTGCACCTGCTTTACTTTGATGTTGCGATAGCTTAGAGGATGTTTAGAGTATAACATTTAGTTCACCTTTTTAATTCTGATGTGTTTCAGTAATTAGTTATCAAAGTTGCACCTCCTTTTTTGACATGTTGCCAAAGTTTAGAGTATAACATTGAGTTCACCTTTTTTAATTCTGAGATATTTCATTAATTAGTTATCAATATTGCACCTACTTTTTTGAAATGTTGCATATCTGTACATGTTACATCTGTAGATCTGAGGGGTTCTGAGCAACAATGGGGGCCGGGTGGCTGCCATGTGGTTGATCTGGAGGGGGGAGTTCTATTTTTTGAAGGATATGCGCCATCTTCACTCGGCGCCGGCGGATCTGGGCGGCGGCACTGGCGGATCTGGGTGGCGGCGCGAAGCTGGGAGCTTCGCTCCTGTCCCGACCCGGGTGAAGAAGTTGACACCAGGATGCGCTTTTGTGATTGGTGCGGACTTCTCCCGATCTCCTTGTGTTTCATCTGACGGCTGACACGTCTTTATTCCGACGGTGGAGAGTGCGTCCGATTTTTGCACCCGGAACGGACGTCCGGACGCTAGTAGCTCCGTATATTATATTAGTACTTATACTACTGGAAGGATTGCTGCGTTCTGGTGCCTCGAAGCGGTTCCCACCTATCCTATCACGCCACGTGTCCAGCTATGCGTTGGGACAGGTGAGGGCCTCCAGACGACTGCTGCTTTAAGCCACCTTTGTTGTTTGGGCCGACCCCTGCGTCGTCCTTGCCTTGCGTGCTCATTATTTCAGACTCATGTCTACTATTGCAGCTTATAATACTTTGATCCATATGAAGGAAAAGTAGGTTCACGAGAACCTCAATGTTATTTTCACCGGTATATGTGCATCGCGGGTGCCTGACGTACAAAATCATGCTTCGCGTGGTCTGGTCGTCGACTGATAGTTATTACAGATACATCGCTTGAAGGATCACCAAACTTCGAGAGCATCATAATAGTTTGATCCATAGCACGAGGGAAAAGTAGGCCCACGCGAGCCTCAGTGTTGTTTTTGCCGGTATGTGTGCCTCACGGTTGCCTGACGTCGTCAAAATCACGCTTCGTGTGGTCTAGCCGTCAACCGTAGTTATTACAAATACATCGCTTGAAGGAGCGCCAAGCTCCGAGGGCATCATAATAGTTTGATCCATGGCACGAGGGAAAAAGTAGGCCCACAAGAGCCTCAGTGTTGTTTTCGTCGGTATTCGTGTAACTCGCGGGTGCTTGATGTCGTCAAAACCACGCTTCGTGTGGTCTGGCCGTCAACTGATACAGATACATCGCTCGAAGGATCGCCAAGCTCCAAGGGCATCGAGTTACCATATGCGAGTGCTAAAAAAATTTATCAATCGCTGCACACTTCTGCTGCCTTCAAATCTATAACTTGAGTTTCTTTTATCTCCATCTTCTCTAGCCTCCTTATCAGTGAGTCGATCTTCCCTTCGAGTAGTTGATCATGCTCCACATGCAACACACCATGAGTGTTTCCAGCTGGTTGAACTGCGCCCAGGCGCCCAAATGATGCCCAAGCATCGTTGTCTGCAACCTTCTTGAATAATTTAAAAGCTTGAGTTGGGGTGAGATCAATGATTGATGCTCCAGTTGATGCGTCGATGATTACCCTTGATGTTGGTCTCAGCCTGACAGGTCCATAGACCCGGGGTCCCCAATGGGCCCGCTTGTCCACAACGCCTAGCCCAACAAGAGGCGCAGTGATACTACACGCCTAGGCCGGCCCAGCAACACAACACAGGCCAAGACCAAGATCCGACCACCAATTGGCTCCTCCGACCAGGAGGCCTAGTCGGTGCCCCGACCCGAAGGGTCCAGTCGGGGGTGGGACCACAGTCCGACCCCGGCCGCTGAGTTCCCCTGACCAGGGATGTGCCGAACTGACCACACCACTCCCCCCAACCAGCACGACCGGGGCTGACTGAAA
Source organism: Setaria italica (assembly GCF_000263155.2). Classification (NCBI taxonomy): domain Eukaryota; kingdom Viridiplantae; phylum Streptophyta; class Magnoliopsida; order Poales; family Poaceae; genus Setaria; species Setaria italica. The sequence continues at coordinate 11,129,491 of NC_028458.1, read as the reverse complement.
CAATTGACCGGGGATGCTTGCTTTGTGTGGGCTCAGGGAGCAAGTGGAACGGATAAGAGGAGACGCCCAGGTCAACTATCATACGAAGAAACGTACCGCACCATACCCTGCGCATGCCCCGCATAGTGCCGCCGAAACCTACCCACTACAACGGAGTGGCCTGACGATATGAAAAGGGATCGAGGACGGCGGCCATACCGTACCTAATGACGTGGGCCTCGACAAGACTAGGCAGTGCCCGCTCTCTCTCTTTGTCTCTCTCTGACTTGTAGGGCCGTCCCCTTATACTATAAAAGGGAACGTGCCCTCCCCGTCTAGAGAGGCTCCATAGGAAGACACCTCTACTCATTCCATACGCGCGCGCACTCTCGAACACATAGCGCACGTCTGAGCCCCCGGTCACTCTCTCCTACTCGGACCAGAGCACAACCAAGTCTCGGACACCCCCTCCCGTCTCTCTCGTTTGTACCCCCACTACAAACTTTGAGCACCTGGGCTCAGGAATACAGTCGACCGACCGACCCCGACTAGACGTAGGGCCCATTGTTCGAACTAGTATACATCCTGTGTCATTGTGTGCTAGGCCATATCCGATCTAACGCACGGCAAAACTACAATATTTACTAGTCAGCCAGATTTCGCACCGACAGTTGGCGCCATCCGTGGGATGACATCGTGCGTTCGTGTTTTTGTAGGTCATCGGATGGCCCACCTTCCTGCCACTCTCGGCATGGCAAGCTCGAGCGATACGATTCGCTTCGGCTCGCTGGAGTTTCCTGCGCCCACACTCGATGGGATGTGGGTTCCACCTGTCTTTGCGCCATCCCAGACCTTCCGCTTTGGAAGTCTGAACTTCATCACCGATCAGCTCGGTGCACTCTGCCTCCGCGAAGAGGCGACCACCCTGACGTCCCCGGGAGGAGGAGCTCCCTCCATCGACCACGAGTCGCTCAACGATCTCAACGTTGAGGCGCTCGCGCTCTGCATCGAGTCTGTGTTGGGCTCGAACCCCACGGTGAGTCATGTGGACACTATCATGTACTCACTGATCAACACTTTCCGCCAGCTCTCCGGAGGGACCCCGTTGTCTCCGCCGTGCTCGCCACGCGGCTAGTTCCCCTATGGTCTCGCGTCCCCTTCGGACATGTACGCATGGGGGCTCTGGAGGGTCATCACGTCGCCCCCTCACCCATGCGAGTTTGTGGGAATGGCGGATTATGCTCCCACCTCCTTCCACGACCTCTACGACGAGGAAATAGAGAGCGACGACTCCAGCATCGGCAACATCATGGCGACCAGCCATCCTCTATCCCGGGAGTGCACCATGGCGGATGCCCTAGGACGGCCACCGGAGGTGGTGGAGTCTCAGCAGACTAACACCCCATCGGACCACCACGTAGAGGCCCTGGCGCAGCCGTAGGCATACGGCGACGAGCTGCGACAACGGCGGCCGGCCCAGCAGCCACCCGCGCCAGGTCCAACGCAACATCCTAGCTAGGGGGACAACCCCCCACAATTTGCTCGGGTTGGCCAGAATGTCGCCACCACAGCGATGCTTCTGCACAGCCTCCCCGAGCCTACCGACCCGCAGTCGCAGGCAATCTACCGGAACCTCCAGGCGCTGGTAGAGACCGCCGCCGTTCAGCAAGCGGAGAGCTCCGCGGTGCAACAACGGCACATGGCCTCTCGACCAACCGGGGCATTGGGGCCGCACCTGTCGAATCACTCTGTTCGCCTACCACAGCAGCCGCCTCGAGTGGGGTAGGGCACCGCGGTCGCGCCGCAGCCCGACCCGGCCCCTGCTCCACAGTGTCCGCACGTCCGCGAGCAACTCGGACCAAACCGTGGCACTTGCAGCGTCATCAACACTCGATGCCAGGCTCGGCACGACGCCGATGACCACCGAACGGCGGCGAGCGCAAGCAACGCGGGCCCCAGCCGGCCCGTCGAGGAGTATGAGGAGACACACCCTAGGCGAAGCGGTTGACCAAGCAATCGATACGGCGACCGAAGCCCCAGCCCGGACAGCCCGGGACCGTGGGCCTTTGGTCATTGCATCGAGAAAGCGTCATTCCCACAACGCTTCTGACCGTACACCAATATCGTCAAGTATACTGGGGAGACAAACCCTGGTGTATGGCTCAAAGACTTCTGGCTTGCCAGCCGAGCTGGTGGAGCGGATGATGACTACTTCACCATCCAGTACCTCCCCATCTGCGTAGGGGAGTTTGTTCGGGCATGGCTCGAATTTCTACCGCCCAACAACATCCACAACTGGGCGGGCCTCGAGAAGGTCTTCTTCAAGAACTTCCAGGGGACGTACGTTCGTCCCAGGAATTCTTGGGACCTCAAGAGCTGCAAGCAAGAGCCCAACGAGTCCCTGCAGGATTACATCCGCAGGTTCTCAAGGCAGTGCGTTCCTTTCTAGAACAACCTGCAAGACCCTTGTCCCCAACCTCAGCTGCATGAAGCCCCGTACCACCCGCGACCTGCTTGACATCGCCACAAACCATGCCTTCGATGAGGAGGCGGTCGGGGCGGTCTTCAGCGGCGGTCGGGACAAGGGCAAGGCCAAGTGTGAGGTCCAGGATGAGGGCCCCCCACGCGGTAGGAAAAGAGGTATAAGAAGAACCGTACATGGTGGTCGAGGTGATCTGACCAAGTGCGTACCGACTGAAGGTCAACGATGGCAACATCCTCACCAATGCATGGAACATTGAGCAGTTACGTCGTTTCTTTCCCTAACTCAGTTTTTAACATCATTTCCATTCGACACTCGCTCCTACAGCACCCCAGCCCGAGCACTCTCGCCCTGGGTTGCTTGGGGGCTCTATGGGGGTACGGTACTACCCCCTCTTTACTTTTGTGGAATCACGCACCGCGCCCGAATGAAAGGGTGTCCCGTTCCTCTGACTACCCTAAGTAACTTACGCTTCAGGCTCCCGACCGATCAAACCCCGCCACGACATACGGTTACGAGCGGCTGAGCCTCGCGGGCTGTGCCCGGGTTCTAAAGGCTGCAGCCTATGGTCAACGGGCAGGTTTGAAAGGAAAAGGGCAAAAGGCAGAAGTACTTACGGATAAAAATAGGAACGGGCGGGACAAGCTTCCCATCACAATCACAAAAGAACTTAAATTTGTTCACTCAGGGGCTCTCAGTCCCCCGCGTAATTCATTATGATACAAAAACAAACTAATTCTATGAATAATGCTACTGCCCCCTAGTCGGGTCGGATAGCGGTGCGGCTGGCGAAGATGAAGGTGCCTCGATCGCGGTTGGGACGATGCTCGGCTCAGTTACAGTCGGGGTGACACCCGGCTCCAACCCAGTCTCCATCGTTTCAACAGGTTGGACGACGCCTCCCTAGCCCACACCTGTAGCCTCCATCGAGCGGTGAGCCTCCATCACCCACTACGCGGAGGTATGCTCGGCAACCACCTGCACGTGCGGCACCAAGCTCTCCCCCAGCGCCTAGATCTTGTCCGTGCTCCACCCGTCGGCATACCATACGCAGATGGCCGTGAAGTCCAGGGTGGGATGGAGTGTTGCCACCAACGTCAGCACCCCCGACGCCCTGTAGAACATGCCTTCGGAGATGAGCACCCGAACCTCGTCCGGGATCTCCGCGAGCTGGATGGTGGGCGTGTTGGTGCTCGGGCCCGACCCGAGCACCTCAGCGACCACCACCTGCACCACTTGGGTCGGTCGAATGACTCGGGCACCTGACGGGAGACAGGTAAGAAACAATGGAACGTCACATGTAGGCCATGCCGACCCCGTCACGAATGACGGATCCGGATTCCACTCGGGCATGCCCGTTAGAAGCTCCCCGACCCCGTCACTCGAGCCGTCGAGGTAAGCGGTGTCAGCTTAACCCCTTCGGTTGCAAAAACCACGGATGGGGTGATGCCTAAAAACCCGACCGAGGTAATTTTACCAACCCTCTATTTCCTTTCCCTTTGCAAAAGCATTCATTCATTCATTCATCCATCCATCCATCTCCTCCATGCATACATTCATTCATACATGCATCCATCCCATACATACAATCATTGCATTACAATTGCTTTGCGTCACATCACAAAGCAATAGCGGTTCATTCAAAATGAGCTACGACCGATCAAGATTCGAAGGCCAGCCCACGAAGGGCTCGAGACCGCCTCGCGTCAAACGGAGCTAGGGGAAAAGCAGATGAGCCCCAATGGCCCTCGCCCAACCCGCTCAGAAGTGGAAAGGGTCATCTCAACTTCTCGTTCGATCCTAACCTCGAGCCATGCCCACAGAATCTCCATCAAAGGGAGGCCAGCGGGCCACCTGAGTCAGTCCCCGGAACGGGTTGGGTATCTGCTGGGAGGTGGGTTAAGGAGAAGTGGAATGCCACATGAGGGCTATGCCGACCTCATTACGAATGACGGACCTAGATTTCACTCGGACATGCCCATTATGAGCTCACTGAGCCTGTCACTCGAGCCATCGAGGCAAGTAACGTCAGCTCAACCCCTCTGGTTGCAGAAATCGCGGACGGGGTGACGCATGAAACTCGACCAATCCCGACTAAGCCCAACGGAGCTCGGGGGCTCGGGCTGCCAAATCCCGACTCAGGAATCTGACCGGTGACACAGGTCGTGGTTGGGAACACGCACAGACGGACGCTCCGACCAGCAATTGGGATCGCCTCCTACGGACCGATGGGGACACAAGAGTCCACGACCTTGGAAAAATTCAGCCTCTGACTGACTCCCCAGTTGGTCGCAGGCTTGGGGGCTAGACCCACCGGGTTCACTCGCGCGAACCCGGCAGAAAATGGACTACCGGCAAAGTTCCCCCCTCGAGCGCTGGGCGCCTATATCTACTCGACGTGGCTCCACGGGCTTTGCCAGCCCTCTCCTCAGGGGCTGGGCACCTATATCTACTCGATGCACCTCCGCAGCCTTCACCAGTCCTCCTCCGAGGCTGGGCGCCTATATCTAACTCGGCGCGCCTCCACGGCCTTCACAGTCCTTTCCTCGGGGGCTGGGCACCTATTTTTACTCGACGTGCCTCCGCGACCTTCGCTACTCCTCTCCTAAGGGGCTGGGCGCCTATATCTACTTGGTGCGCCTCCGCGGCCTTCGCCAATCCTCTCCTCAGGGGTTGGGCACCTATATCTACTCGGCGCGCCTCCGCGGCCTTCGCTAGTCCTCTCCTCGAGGGCTGGGCACCTGATCCCACTCAGCAACCCTACACAGCACCGCAAACAAAGGGGGAAATGCCAAGGTCCCAACGATAACCCTCCTCCATGGCATGATGGGCATAGGAAACATATAACAATGAAAGCCTCAATTAAGCAAAAAAGAGCAGCAACCTGCTGATCAAAATCCAATAGCCCCTTCACGGCTTAAAAAAAGCCCCAAAGGGGCTCAGGGGCTGCTAACGGGTCCATAGACCCAGGGTCCCCAATTGGCCCACTTGCCCACAATGCTTGGCCCAACAAGAGGTGCAGTGATACTACACGCCTGGGCCAGCCCAGCAACGCAACGCAGGCCGAGACCAAGATCTGGCCACCGACCGGCTCCTCCGACCAGGAGGCCTAGTCGGCGCCGCAACCGGAAGGGTCCAGTCAGGGGTGGGACCACAGCCCGACCCCAACCGAGTTCCGCCAACCAGGGATGCGCCGAATCGACCACACCACTTCCCCCGGCCGGCACGGCCGGGCCGACTGGGACAATCGATCGGGGACGCTGCTCGGTGTGGGCCCAGGGAGCAGGTGGAACGGATAAGAGGAGGCGCCCAGGTCTATTGTACGAAGAACCGTACCGCACCACGCCCTGCGCATGCCCCGCACAGTGCCGCCGCAACCTACCCGCTACAACGGAGTGTCCTGACGATATGAAAAGGGACCGATGACGGCGGCCATACCATACCCGATGACATGGGCCTCGACAAAACTAGGCGGTGCCCCCTCTTTCTCTCTTTCTCTCTTTCTCTCTCTCTCTGACTTGTAAGGCCGTCCCTTCGTACTATAAAAGGGAATGGGCCCTCCCCGTCTGGAGAGGCTCCATAGGCAGACACCTCTACTCTTTCTATACGCGCGCACACTCTTGAACACATAGCGCACGTTTGAGCCCCTAGTCACTCTCTCCCACTCTAATCGGAGCACGACCAAGTCTCGGACACCTGCTCTCATCTTTCTCGTTTGTACCCCCACTACAAACTTTGAGCACCTGGGCTCAGGAATACAGTCGACCGACCAACCCTGACTAGACGTAGGGCTCGTTGCCCGAACCAGTATACATCCTGTGTCATTGTGTGCTAGGCCATATTCGATCTAACGCATGACAAAACTACAATATTTACTAGTCGGCCAGATTTCACACCGACACAGCCCTTGATAGAACTTCTAAACTAGATCCTCCCTCTGAAACTTATAATGTGGAACTGCACGGACGTAGTCATTAAAGCGTTGATAGGCTTTAGCAATATTTTCAAATGCATACTGAGCAAAACTAGCTATTTTTCTCCTCAGATTCTAGGTCTTAAATGGCGAATAATATTCTGTTATAAAGGCCTTCAACAACTCATCCCAATTCTGAATTGTTGTTGTAGGAACCACTGAAGTGCTCTTCCAAGCAGAGAGTAGGGAAACAACCTTGCCCTTAGTTGATTCTGAGTAACTCCATACACGTCGAAGGTATTGCATAGCTGCGTAAACGCTTGTAGATGAAGATTAGCATCCTCCTTGCCAGTGAAAGGTGAACTCTACACCATCCTTAATGTTGAAGTCTGGATCGCGAATGGTTGCCCAATGCCTCCCAACTCATGGATAGGTAAGTCGATGATGTTTGAAATGCACAACTCCCCGATAGTACGCTCTGGCTTAGGTTGATCTCCCATTGTAGGTGCTTCTGGTACAACTAGCGCAACTGGTGCTCCTCTTGGACTTGCTGGTGGTGTCAACCTTGGAGTAGATGATGATGTTTCCGACACTTCCGACTCTTCCTTGACAATTGAAGTTTCAATCTCCAGCTTCCTTAGTTTTGCTAATCATATCCATTGCCTGTAAAGTTTTTCTGGATAATCCACAAAACTTTTTGATTTGGCCTGTTAGCGTTAGTGAAAGCAAAACACATATACACAAGAACTAGATTGAACTTTTGATTGAGATTGAACAAAAACAAAAAGATTAAAAAGAAAAGATTGAAAAATCATGAAAACAAGTAATAATTACATATGCATAATTAAACTTAGAACTTGGCTATTAGTTCCCTAGCAACGGCGCTAGAAAAGCTTGTTGACAGCTATTAGCATGCCAAGTTGTGAACCGCAAGCGCACGGATCAGTTGTAGCTCTTCCCTTAGAGTGCTCCCCCAAGGTTTATCAATCCGTGGAACTTATAGCACAAGATCTAATTTAACTAGCACCGTTAGTATGGACTTGGTGTTGATGAGTGATTCGGATCTAATCTATTAAACATACACAGACAGATAACAGGTAGAGCAGAGGTAACGAGTCTAGAGCAACCTAGACTATGCATGTGTTGTAATTCTGAGTATAGAAAATAGGCATTATTCAATACAGAGGTGTGCAACGAGAAATATTCAATTTGGTACGATGGACTGGTTGTGCTCGTGACCATGACTCATCAAATAAAGCTGAAGGTTTAGCCTAAAATGTGCTTTATTCCATTTGTAAACGTGAAATAGCCAAACTAGTATCATTGCTTAGTTGTGCCCGACTGAATGTGACGGGCACTCTAGCGAATAAAGTTACAGGTTGAGTGACCACTAAGCTTCCACGCTAGTTACGAGGTTGGTTGGTAGTTGGGTGTTGATAGGTGCAATAATGTCTCAATAGTTAGGTAGGGACAAGTCGGGCAACTTGATCACCAAGTTTTATTCGATTATCTTCCAATATAAGTATACTCTATGCTTCGCCGTATAAATGAATATAGTGTTGTCATATTTTTATGGTATTTTTATGTTAAGGTGAAGTCCAGAAATTCCGGAATCGTAAATCAGCGCCTCTAAAACCGATTTCTTTTACCTTTGCTGAAAGGGAAAACTAGTATAAATCTGAATAGATAAGATGCAACAGAGATATAAATAAAAAAGGTTTTCGATAATCTTTGGACCGAGATGGTCAAACATAGGCTCGGCTGAGACCTACGCGGAGAGCGCACGTACGAGGCGGGAGTACGAGTAGGCACCGCCAGCCACAGTAGCCGGACGCGGACCCGTGCTCCAAACCGGACGCAACCCCTCTAAGCTGGGCACGTGGCGTGGTCCACCGATAAAACCCTCGCCGCGTCGCGCACTCACCTTCGGCTTGGCGTTCGAGTTCACGCTAAGTATCATCATCAGTGCCCGACTGCCCCCGTCCGCCCCTCCCTCCCTCCCTTGTTGGGAAAACCCTCGCCTCTTCGCTTCTCCCCTCCCCACTGATCGACGGAGGCCCGCCGCCATGGCGAGCGACGAAGAGGACGAGTGCGGCTACTTCTACGACGAGGACGATGCCGAGGAGGACGCCGCCGCCGGCCTCGAGGAGGGCGCCGCGCCGCCGCCGGAGCGCCGCGCCGACTACTGGGTGAGTGGCCCCGATCGAACCCGGGGCGGGGTTCGGCGAATGTGTGTCTGCCGTTTTCGGGTTTCCGCGTCGGCGAGATCGGGGAGGACCTCGCCGATCGGTTCGGCCCTCCCCGATTCGGTAAATCTTTTCCTAGCCCACCGTAAGGGGAAAATTAAAGGGAAAAGGGGGCGATTTATCGCGCCCTTGATTCTGCACAAGTAGTTCATCTGTCTATGTTGTTCCCCACCTGCGCGCTTCGAGTCGTTCTATGCGCCGATTCCGTGGAATCTGGCTGAAATCTGCTTCAGATGTCGAAAATCCAAATCCTCACTGGATCGGCTTGGATTGATATGGGTTTTTTTTGTGGGATTCCTGCTGCGTCTGCACCCTCGCCCTCCAGTTGATTTTGGGTTGTCTTAATCCCAAACTTTGGTTGCCTGTTACTTTTTATATGCTGAATTTGGATATTTCAAATTATACGAGTAGATTTATCTTGAAGTGTAGTTTCAGAAAAGTAGCCTTGTGCTATGTTCTATAAATACTTGATGACAAAAGGTGCTACTCAAAGTTGCATCTTAGAGACGTATCGATGTCCAAAGCGTCTGGAGGGAGTAAAAAGTAGTCAATTTTGCCCAAAACTACCGTCATTATGCAAGAAAAATCTTACTTTTGAGGCTGTGAATTCCTACTTGTCTGGTCTGCTGAACTATAACGTATTAAAATGCATGTTTTGTTCCTTATTTCTTTTGTCTTAAAAACCTGAAATTTTGGTTTACATAAAGATTGGACGGAATGCAAAAGCTTCCGTTACTGCTAACTGTAACTAAGCACCATATGGATTTTCGGTTAGCATTCACTGTAACTTGGGTACTGCCAAACAAGTCATCTTATAGAAATAATTCATCTTTGTCGTTCAGTTCTCATAAGTGGACACCCAAAGGTTTCATTTATGGTGTGAAGTGTGAACGACTTTTTTTCTTGCTCATATTAGTTGTCTTGTTTTGTGCAATCATATATACGTACCATTTTGCAACGTTTGGGATTTCAGCTTTGAGATTGGTGGATTGCATATTTGTTTCCCCAAGAAGATTCTTTACTTGCTTTATCTAACTAGATTTATACATGCTGTGTTCTTACTGGACTATGTTTTTTTAAAAAAAAAACACAATTACATGTATAACTGTTGTTGCAGGCCATTACACAAGAGTCCCTTCCCACTGCACAGGTAATGGAACTGATCTTACCATTTCTTAAGTGTTCAGATTCTGTCTGTCGTAACCTTAATATTGATCAATGATATTTTTCTCTCAATCTGCGCTACCTACAGAAACAAGACCTGTGTACAGTGATGAACTTGCTCAATGTAAAACAACATCAAGCACGAGCTCTCCTCATCCACCACCGGTGGAAGATGGATGGAATCTATGATTGCTTAGATAAGGGCCGAGAGCGCATGCTCAGAGATGCAGGTATTGTGCTGCAGGAGAATACTATTATGGCAGCAGCTGGTTCAACACCATGGAGAATTGTGCACTGCAATGTGTGTTTTGAGGACATTGCCGTGGGTGTAGTCTTGACCATGGACTGTGGGCATTGCTTCTGCAATGATTGTGAGTTTCCGCGTTCCACTTCAATGTGTTAATCCTTTTATCTGTGTTGATGCCTTAATAGGAGCTAATTTATTTCTGGTTTGTGATTTTTCATCGACAAAATATGTCTGACAGTTTCCTAAGTTTTTGCGAAAGATCAAAAGTGCTTTCTTATATTGGCAGCAAAACACCTGTACATTTGCTTACCATAGCATTTCACTCTTTGTTCAGGTTGGACGCAGCATTTCTATGCCGCCGTAGAAAGCGGCAAAAAGCAGATTCGGTGCATGGAGGTGAAGTGCCCGGCCTTCTGTGATGAGGACCACGTGCGACGTCTCCTTGGCCAGAAATACCCCGAAATGGCCAAGCGGTTCAATCGCTTCCTGCTCGAGTCCTACCTTGAGGATAACGACTCTGTGAAGTGGTGCCCCAGCGCCCCAAATTGTGGCCGTGCAATCCGTGTGGGTGCTGGTGAGCGCTACTGTGAGGTGGAGTGCCCCTGTGGCTTAAGCTTCTGCTTTAACTGCATGGCACTGGCTCATTCACCTTGCCCGTGCACCATATGGGAGAAATGGAACGCCAAGCGTTCAGAGGGAGAGAGCATCAAATGGATCCTCGCTAACACCAAGAGCTGCCCCAAATGCTTTAAGGCCATTGAGAAGAACGGTGGCTGCAACCTTGTCCGCTGCAATTGCGGCCAGTGTATGTGGTAAGTTGTTGGTATACACACCTAGGGTACCTTTTGGGTAGGCTAGGCATATCTGGTGAGAACTATAATCTTTTCGTGAAAAAGTGTGAATTTATCAGCAACTTGACATGCCAATGGGTGTATGTTGGGGGAGATTCCTGTCCAGTAATTTCTCACCAACATTGTTGGCATTGCTCAAATGAGCGTTCACAAGTTCTCTCCGGAGAAACTGGGCAATAGCCTGGTGCAGGTGCTGCTGTGCGCCTGTGCTGGTATCCTGTCCCTGACCGGGATTATTACTGACTTTCCATGTATGCAGTTGGCTCTGCGGTGGAGGGACCGGCGTGGAGCACACGTGGACCAGCATCGCGGGCCACAGCTGCAACCGTTACAAGGAGGATTCCCGCGGGAAGACCGCGGATACCAGCAGGGAGCAGATGCAGCGTTACAAGCACTACTACGACCGGTTCAAGATCCACGGCGACTCGTGCAACACGGAGAAGCAGAAGCTGGGGCCAACCCTGAAGGAGCGGGTGAGGCTGCTGGAGGCGGACCTCCAGCGTCCGCTGACGATCCGCGACGGGGACTGGCTGATCCGGGCGCACCGGCGCCTGCTGGTGTCGAGGCAGGTGCTGTCGCGGTCGTACGTGTTCGCCTACTGCATGTTCGGCGGCGACCTGCGGATGCAGCCACACGGGCGGGCGGGCCTGGGCGTGGCGCGCAACCTGTTCGAGGACCAGCAGGAGCAGCTGGAGCAGCACGTGGAGCGCCTGTCGGCGCTGCTTGCGGGCGCGGACGTGGCGGCGATGCCCGAGGCGGAGATCGTGCAGGCGAAGCAGAAGGCCGTCACGCTCGTCAAGACCGTGGAGAGGCTGTGCGGGGAGATGTACAAGTGCATCCAGGACGAGCTGCTGACGCTGCTCGTGGAGCCCATGACCATCGCGGCGTACCGGCCGGACGGCCCCGACAAGGCCGAGGAGCTCGCGGCGTGATTGGGGTGGCGCATCCCCTTGGCTTGCGCCACGTTCTGCCGTCGCCGGCCGACCGGTCCAGTGCGGCATAGCGGCAGTAGACGCTCATGTAGCGTATATAAATGATTTAGGGCGGGTTAACTTAGGATGCCTGACAGTACTGAGGTTAAAAAAAAAAGGGTCTGACCATAGCAGAGTTATCCATCTATCAGGTATATTCTCGGGTGTCTGTTAACTGCATTGTTCTTGGAACCATTTGGATCCATCTGACCTTGGAGTGCCGGGATGGGTGACGGTCGTTGAGTCCTAGCCGAGGACCGCCGCGCCGCCGTGGACCTATCACCAGTAGGGGCATTGGGAGGAACATGTTCTAGGGATGGGGCGCTTGTGAGGAGGGGTCCAATGCTTGCCCGCTTCTTTCGAGCCGGCGAGGCACGGACGCATGGTACGTAATGGACTAATGGTGGCGTCCGCGTGCATGGGTCAGAGTAGCTTGCCGTGTTTGCTTGCTTGTTTGTTTCGCTTTCCATGATTCACTGGTGAAGATGGGTGAGGATCGGTTACAATAACTGGGTGAGGATCGGTTACAATAACTTAAAATAATTTTAGACAATTAAATGGTTTTAAATAATAATGTAGTCGACTTACTAGAACTGATATGTCTATTCTTATATGTCGTAATTTACTATAAATCGATTGTACATAATTTTAAAAGCATCTTGATGCTAAATAATTATGGTAACTTTCAGTTTAAATTATGGTACAACCGCATAGAGAGATGCCTAGAGGTTAAGGATGATTCGTGCAAGTTGTATATGGATCCGATGACGATGACTCTTCATCCCGATTGCCAACTAAAACTGAAGGGAAAAAATGCAGAATATTAAATTAAATATAGCACAACCCTTTCTTTTAATCTTGCCCGCCCATAATTCCGTAATGTCTCTTTTTCACTTACCACCAAATCACGGACTCTGTATCCATTCACTGTCTCTCTCAGAATTCTTCATCAGCCAGAGCCTCATAGGGAAAGTGTGGTAAACAATTTTCACCATAAGTTTGCTCTTCCCCCTATCATTATTGATGTGCAAATCTGCATGTACAAAGTTTTTTCAGTCTAGCTGAATTCTTGGTACCACGGTGATCCATTGTGCCACGTATATGAGTTGAAATCTAGCGCTATGTATGTCCAAACTGACACTACAATTTGTGCTTATGAACAACTATTTGGACTCGAATTGCACCTGTTGGATACACGCGGATCGACCTGGCACGGCCGGTTCGTACTGGGCACGTTTCCACCCCGACAGTGTGACCAGACGTGATCACGTAACACGTCTTACCAGTTTCGACGACGCGCGGCTTTAAACCCTGCCAGCAGACTACTCGCAAAGCGTACCAAACAAACTCGCCGCCGCCTCCCTCGATCGACTCGCCGCGCCGCGCCGCGCCGCGCCGCCGGCGATCGATCCAGCTCCCGGATCGCCCGCCGGCCATGGACAGCGACGAAGACTTCTACGATGTCGACGACGCCTACGACGACGAGGAGGACGAGGCGATGGAGGGGGACGACAACGACGATGAGTGGCAGCCCCAGGTGGAGGACTCCGCGCCGCCGGAGCTTCCACTGGAGTTTACGGTGAGCAATATGGCGGGCGACGGAGAGCGAACACCTAGTCCGTCGTGGTCTCGATTGATTATGGCAAGGATAAATCTTAAACTGAATCTATCGACCCCCAAGAAGACCTAGATTTCGATCGAATCTGACGTCCTTGATTTAGGTCGTTCATATTTTAGTATAAAAAATTCCCCTTCGAGGTTAATCATGCGTTATTTTTCATGCTTTGAGATATCGATAACTCCTGTCAGCTGGGCTTTGCTTGTGCTTAATCCCAACTTAATACCGAATTTTTTTTTCTTTCCTGAAAGATATAACAACGTAGTACAACTACTTGGTTTGCTTCGATCCACTTGAAAGGCTCGGCTTGGACTCTTTGATCATCTTGGTAGCTTGGATGTTGTGGAAGGAGAGGAACAATCGGGTTTTCAACAGATCAACGCTCAAACCGGTCGCTCTTGCTCAGGAGATCGCTTCTTCGACCTCGCCGAGCCGGCCTTCGTTAGAGGAGTTTTTGTTAGGCCCTTTTTCCTTTTTATCTTCCCTTTTGAGTGACCATGCTGCAGTGTTTTAAAAGCGTCGCCTATCCGTTTAGATGGACCCATCTTGCCTTGGCGATGGTCCGCTTCATCGCCTAGGCGATAAGGTATGCACAGGTTTCCAAGGTCGCATTGTCGCCTTCAAAACACTGCCCTGCTGGGTTTTTGTTATTTTTCTTTCTTTGAGGCCCTCCTCTTGTTTGTACATTACGGTACTTTCCTTCTTCTCTAAATGAAATATGTGCTAAGCATGTTCTCTAAAATAAAGTTTAAAACACAAATTGGAACTTGCATAATAGGCTATGTAATCACACTGCTACCTTTCAAAAAGTTTGCAAACGTAGCAGGAGCCTTATTTTTTGTTTGTGATATTTTTGCATTGAGCATTAACAATATTAACTATATATTAATTTAATCACTGGTAATTGAAAACAATATTCCACTAAATTTGCTGATAATTTAATTTCACCACAAGAATTTTGATCTTGGGCACAAAAGACTAACAATTTTGTTCAAAGTAATGAACTTGAGGCATCTCTCACAATACCTAAAAGAAGGCATCTCTCACAATGGATGCACATAAAATTTTCACATGCTTCAAGATTTATACTTGTAGTCTGGTGATAAAAATATATTTGAGTAGATTGTTTTACATGTTTTAATTTGGCTGGACTCTATATATGTTAAGGAAAAAAGGGGAATTCATAAAAATAAATGTCATTTAATAGAATGCTTCAAACTTGAGCCCGTGACCTGTACAACTTAACAGAATCACAATCTCGGTTGCTATTAGAACATTTATTTGTGTTGCTACCTCAGCTACTATTGCTACAATGCTACTTTGAAAAGATTACTAAACCACTTTTGGTCCTCTTGTTGCAGGCCATTAAAAAGGAGTCCCTTTCAGTGGCACAGGTAATGTGACTGCATTTTTCTTGCCAGTTAACTGCTTATTATTTCTGCTTTAGTAGTTAAAGTAAAATGTATCTCCTCCTGCATGTGTTTCATCTTTTTAGCTTCCTTTGGAGAAAAGGCAAAATGGAGGAATTTTGTAGGATTAAAATTCTAATCGGAAAATTCATATGGAGCCCTTTGGAGGCTTAAACCACTTGAATTTCTATGAAATTCCTTGGAATGGCTCGTTCCATATGAATCCTGAAGGACTTCTAGTTGTTTTCTAAAAAAATATCTTGAGCCTTATATCTGTATCCCTATTATTCCATAGGATTCGAGGTGTTAGTAAGTCATTTTAATCATGATTTTCTGTTCCTGTGTTACTAGAATCCTGTATTTCAATTCAGTGATCAGATTTTATCCACAACTGTAATATAGAGACTAGCTAATTACACTCTTCCTTGTCCACTCGATCTGTCTGCAGCAGCAAGACCTCTCCATGGTGATGGGCGTGTTCAACATAAAGCAGCACCACGCGCGTGCTCTCCTCATCCACTACCGGTGGAACACCGATCGCCTCAACGACCACCTGGATAGGAAAGGACAGGACCGTATGCTCATGGAGGCAGGCGTCGTGTTGCAGGAGAACAACAGGGTGGTTTCATCAGCTGGCTCCAAGACACCCTCACGAAAGAAGGTGACCTGCATGGTGTGTTTCGAGGACTTCTCCCCACGTGCCACCTCGGCCATGGACTGCGGGCATTTCTTCTGCAACGACTGCTGGACCGGGTACTTTGTTGCCGCCCTTGACAGCGGCAAGAAGCAGATCCGGTGCATGGAGGTGAAGTGCCCTGCCATCTGTGACGAGGATGTGGTTCTGCGCCTCCTCAGCCAAAGAGACCATGCTGCAGCCGAGCGGCTCCGCGACTTCCTCCTCCAGTCATACGTGGATGACAACAGTGCCGTGAAGTGGTGCCCCAGCGTCCCGCACTGTGGCCGCGCGATCCGTCTGGCCGCCGCTGATGCGGAGCCACTGTGCGAGGTGGAGTGCCCCTGTGGCATCAGCTTCTGCTTCCGGTGCGCTGCGACCACGCACTCGCCGTGCCCATGCGTGATGTGGGAGCGCTGGGAGGCCAAGCGCCGCAGCGAGGCGGAGAACGTCAAGTGGATGCTCGTCAACACCAAGAACTGCCCCAAGTGCTTCAAGCCCATCATCAAGGAAGAAGGCTGCAACCTAATCACCTGCAAGTGCGGCCAGTATTTCTGGTAATATAAAGCCTCCATTATTGTCATCTCCTTCTGCCGCTGAAGCTATACTAACTTTGTATTTGTCTTCCTTACGGCTTACGCACGCATGCAGCTGGCTGTGCGGTGGTGCCACCGGGGCTGCTCACACTTGGACCAGCATCGCTGGGCACAGCTGCAACCGCTTTGAGGAGAAGGAGAAGAAGGTGGTGGACAACGCCAAGCGGCAGCTGCGGCGGTACGAGCACTACTACAATCGGTTCCAGAACCACGGCGTGTCGTGCAAGGCGGAACGCGAGAAGTTAGGGCCGGCCGTCGCGGAGAGCGCGAAGAAGCTGGAGGCGCACGACAGCATCTTGATCAAGGACGCGTCATGGCTGGCCAACGCGCACCGGAGCCTGCTGCTGTGCCGCCAGGTGCTGACGCAGTCGTACGTGTTTGCCTTCTACATGTTTGACGGCGAGGAGACGCGGACTAGACCGCTGGAGCCCGGGAGCCTGACCATGGCGCAGAGGCAGAATCTGTTCGAGGACTACCAGCAGCAGGTGGAGGGCAACGTCGAGCGGCTGTCTGAGCTGCTGGGAAGGGACATGATTGAGCTGCCGGAAGAGGAGATCATGCAGGCGAGGCAGGACGCCGTCAACCTCGTCAAGGTCGTCGAGACGCACTGCAGGAAGATGTACAGCTGCATCCAGGACGAGCTGCTGCCGATGCTCGTGGAGCCCATGTCCATCGCGTCGTACCAGCCTGGCGGCCCCAGCAAGGCCAAAGAGCTGCCGGCTTGACGGCGAGCCGCCCTGTTGGCCGGCCTGGCTGCCCTACTGGTACTGGAAGCCTACCTGGGAGTTCCAGATGTGGAACACTGTATGAACAGTTGTAGACGATAATTTGTTTCATTTAGAATGTTCTCAAATGGGCAACGCTATTTCCAGTGTAATTGTGACATTTTCCCAATGCTAAACCAAACTGAGCCATCAGATAGTGGATCGAAAGGATACAGTTTCGGTGGTGGGCCCATAATTCCAATCGGAAAACACCCAACCTATTTGGCTAATTATTCAACTAGTAGTTTTATTTGAGAGCATGTGAGTAAAGCTTGAGATAGAGTAAGGAATAGAGCTTTACAACCTGTAAGAAATTCAAATGGATTTTAAGAGCATGCGAGTAAAGTGCTTGAAATATTGAACGTGAAATCTAATGATTGTTCCATAGAAATTACACATGGTTTAGGGTCTTAAAACGGTCGTTTTCTGCCGTGGCCATCTGCTAAAAAGTGCTTGAAATATTGAACATAGCATGGTCTAAAGTAAGTATTATGATATTTATGATCCCTTTATAAATTTGGAATATAAGATAATTTTGAATGCATATACATGTATGATTTTCATGTTTCCAGCAACACATTTTGAAAGTTATTGCTAACCGAAGTTCCACAAGTCGAAACCGATCTTGTCAAAACGTAACTATTGTACTAACATTTTTAAGTAGATCTAGGGGTTTGAGAAACTTTTTTCGTGCCCTCAAGTTTCATCGCACTCCTAAATTCCTCTGCACTTCTCAGAATCTCGTTTGACTGTTGTTCTTTTTTTCTGTTGTTCTATCTAGAAAGCCCCGTGCCATTTTGTCTAGAAGCCTTGGGCCAATTTTACGGCGAACATCAAGCCCGTGGTCAACCCAACTGGGCCGGAGGCCCACTATACTCCAGAAATCTGCAGTTCTCCAGGGACCTGCGGGTAAAAGGACCCGACCCCTCCTCCACCCACCGTCACAGAACCAATCGCATCGGATCGCTAGGGTTTAAGCCTCGCCGCCTCCAGAGCTCGCCGCCCGTCGCCGCGCACCGGATTCGGAGAAGAGAAGCGAATCAAGATGTTCCTAGGCCAGATTCCGCGGCGCCCGAGCAAGGAGGCGGCGTACAAGCAGCTGCGGTCGCACCTCATCGTCATGGCCTCCTGCGTCGCCGTCATCCGTGCCGCCCCCTACATCCTCCACTTCCTCACCCGCGACGGCGACGTCCAGGAGCTCAAGCTCGAGCTGTAGGGTCGCCCGTCCCCATACCGCCCCCGCCCCCCAAAGGTGAGCCCCCGGACCCTGCTGCTCTCCTCTCCAGGGTTTGGTATGTCCGGTTGCTTTGCGGGCGTTTGATCCCTCTGTTGAATGGGCGCCGACGGTCGTGATAGATGCATCTCTGCGATTTCGAATAGTTGACTTGACAATAGCGTGGTTTTGTTCTGTCTGTTCGCGTGTATGAATCGCGGTCGGTTTGTGTTCAGTTTTATAGATGTGGACTTGGTTAGATTCATCTTGGATAAATCAACTTGGCGCTTCTCATCCTAGTTTGAATTCCGAGATTTCTATAGACTTGCAAAAAGGGTGAATGGATTTCTAGTTTAAACTGATTTCTAGAAACTAGCAAAATGGGTGAGGGTTGACTAGGATGATTGCAGTTCGGATTATTAGGGTGAATAGCAGTTACCTGTCAGTTCACCAGATGGATTATCTGTCTATTAGCAACCACTAGGATCTTTGCATGCATAGTTTTTTGAGATATTCTTTTTTGTGTGTACGCTTATTATTAGAACTTTGAGAACACTAGATTGGATTGGGGAAAGAAACTAAACAAGCACCACTAAATTTAGGAATAGAAAGTAAATGTTCTTTTCTACCACAAACAGGGTTTCGAATTACATATTTTGATATTTGTGAAAAATCCTGAACCATGGTTGGTATCTTTTTCCAGTTTTCTGTTATAGGGACAGATTCTTGCCTGTTCTATTCCAGTTTTCAAAATAAAGTGCTAATTCTAAAGGCTAAATTTAGTCTGTTCTTACCCGGAATAACTGTTCATTGATTGAGAGTTTTAAAACCAAGTAGTCAAATTTAAATGTTTCTGCTTCACATTTGTTCTCCTGGGACGGACCAGTAATACTGATTACCCTAGGGATTTGTAAACATAATCACATTCACATCATGGGAATTTGCAGTTGAGGGATAGACTGTGCTGCTCCCAAAGGAGGGTTGATCTTTTGAATGAGCAAACACTTTCAATGTTGTTTATATGTTGAATTCATTTCACCTTAATGGCCGATTCTCTGTTCTCATGCTGTGTCAATGTCTCGCACATGTAGGGCGATTGATTGATGTGCACAATGGTAGTCATATTTATGATTTTGTTGTTTTTGTGTGACATTCGGAATCCTGAGCCTCAGAATTATTGATATGTGGATGGATTAGTGTTGGATAGTGTTAGCCCCTGGTTATTTGTTGCTTGTAACAGTTTCATGGACGTTATAAATTCTACATTTCAGTTTTGCAATTGGCCAACTATCACGCTTTGTCAGTGTGTCCTAACCTGAGTCATCCATATGCACATGCACTGCTATTGTTCCGTATCTGCTAATGGAAATGGTATGATGCATCCGATGTAGTTTTGATATTGCCATGCAAGTGTGGTCTATCATCTCTGCAATGGTTGTAAAGATATTTGCCGAGGGACTCATTTATAATTTACTGTTAGTGCTAGAATTGTTTTTTTTTGGGAATAGTGCTAGAATTTGTTGAACATGTCCTAATGATGCATAGCAGCATAGAGTGAAACATTCTGCTTAGTTGCCAGCTATCCTATACACTTTTGTTCAATCTTGCCTTTTCTGGTAACCAGGTCATTTGTTATAATGGTAACAACTGGAATGCGTTTTCTAGGTTTGTCTAGATCTCATTGTCGTTGATATACTTTTACCCGGATAAAATCTGTTTAAGTTGTAGAAAGGGCATATTCTTTATAAAAAGCCTGAGGCCATATCTGTTATGTTACTATATTGAAATGAATAGACCATTTATTATGATTTAGGTCTCCCAACTGGTTACATGAACAACCTGCAATTTCAACTTCCTTGTGTGCTAATCACTGGCAATATTTGTGGATAACCTTGGAGAAAATTCTTTGTGGTGACATTAATGGCTAGTTGCTAATACACAGATTTAGGAATAATAAACTGCAGGCTCGTGTTTTTACATTCTTGGTTCTGAAAAAATTGGTGCATCTGGTGAGCTTTATAATTGCAGTGTTCACGATGATTTATGATTGCCCTGTGTCCACATATACCGATTTTTGCATGATTTATAGCCTTTTTCTTGATTCAGAAATATTCTCTTTTGAAGTACGTGTCTAACTAACGTGTTTTGCTATTGCTGTTAGGTGCTACTGGAATGAGGCGGTCGTCTCTGCAAAGTTATGCCCAGCATTGAGTTTCTATGTACCACAGAAAACATGGATCCAATGACCACAGTGCTTGCTTAAACTCTTTTGTGTGTTCGTGAAAGTCAGGGACGGTACACGTAGCTGTTAGCTTTGGTGTTTTCCGAGACCTGTATTCTGTTTTGCGTGGCTGTATGATCTAGTCATATTTCACCGGGAGTTGCCATGTTGCCCCAAACTCAGCTGTTGCCATCCTACCACGTTTGTTTCGGAGCTCGAGGTCACGGGACTGGAGCTAGCGAGGCGTGGCGTGCTTAGGCCAATCGACGTCGCTTGGTCCGGCCGGATCGGCGGCGACTCGCGAACAGAGAACGTGACCGATGAAGCGCGACGGGGCGGCCTGTTCCGGTCGTCGATGGTGTCGTACCGTACGTATACGTCTCCGCCAACGGTTTTCGTCGGTCATCACGTAGACGCTCTCGTCGCGTACGAGAGTTGACCGTGCAGATTTGCTTAGTTTTCAACTGAGAATGGCTGCAATTTTGGGTGTAGTTTCAAGTAAGGTGATGTCGGCCGCGTGCAGATTCGAGAGGATGGAGTTGGGCACTGGGGCTGGTGGTTTTCCAGTTGCAATCACGTGCCTGATATGCCATCCTGCCACTCTCAATACGTCTTCTGTTGATGCGTCGTCAACCCAACTACCCAAGAACACCACTTTGCTTCTCTTGCAGCAAGAAAGTTTGGCAACGGCCAGCCCCATCAGAAAATTGCAGCAGCGGCTGCTCGTTTGATTGGAAAACCTCATCCCGCAAGGAACTGTTGATTCCAGCACGTCCACTGACCATTTGATCGGCACATGATCCAACAAGGGACCGGATGGTTCTGATGCTTACTTTTGATGAGCATGGATACATGTTGCTATCAAGACCTTCTTTTCAGTTGATGGGCTGCTGATAGATAGCTAGTTGCAACTGCCAAGGGCCAAGGCCTTCTCAAGTCCTAGAAATCTTGATCAACTCTTGCATTACCAAAATTAACTGAAATCCTGCTAAAATCGAGTCAAATTCATAATGTTCATTAGCAAGACATCGATGGATAACTTTCATGGACGATGTTGCTTGTAATACTGATCTTTTTCCTGCAGATGCCTACAATTCAGCTTGTACAGCTAGCGATGGAATTTTGGTGGAGTTGTGAAATTTCAGGAAGGTCCAGCGTGTTCCGGAACACACTTTCTCCATTAAAAATCCATGGCCACCATGGTTACTTGCTGAGAAAATGTTTGCCTTATCACCAAGTGTCCAAACTATTGATAGCAACTTGGGTGGTTCCATTCCTGCGTGGAGTCCCTTTCAACATTTCCCCTAATACACGGACCGCTGTAGCCGCCTGCTAATGATGGGAAGACAAATGAGGTCTCATTGTCACATCAAAGATATGCAGTACCTAACTATCAAATCCAGCTGGCCCAAATGGTTGGTTCTTCGGTATTCCACTTGTCGCTATTTCGTAATGTGTGTTGAAATTTTCAAGAGCACATGGAAGATCCAAATAAATTGCTCAAAGAAATTTGGACGCTAAGAGTATCCATATCCAAACCCAATTGATTCTCTCTGTGGCTGGAACCTTTGAAGTTTCAGAGTATAGTTGTATAAAAAGGGTTCCTTTGTTGTTCTCTCCACGTTAGATGATCAGAAACAAGGATTCAGTACGTCGATATGGGAAACTGCAGCAGCCTTACTCTTCCAACATGGTATTTTATCTGAACTTCTAAAAGTTGCTTTTCGTATGATTCTCTTGCACTTCTTGATACTTGTAACATTACAGGAGAAGCCAGCTACAGAATAACAGCCTGGTTTCTACTGATGAGGATGGGACTCACGATGGCATAAAGACAATTCCAATTCAGAAAGGTTGTGAATTCACCACCAACTCTGTGCTCTGTGTGTGTATCATCACATGGAACATGAATGGCAAGGTATATACTTGTAACTCGATTGCTTTCTTTTTCATGATGATTTGGCCAATCACATTGATTTGGTGTGTGTTCTGGTGGTGAAGATGTCTGTGGAAGATATAACAAAATTGGTAAGATCCAACAGAAAGTTTGATTTGCTAGTTGTTGGACTGCAAGAGGCACCAAAATGTGATGTTTCGCAAGTTCTGCAAGAAACCATGGCCGACACACACATGTAAGAAACTCCCCAGTCTTGTCTGTGCTATTGAACACACTATAGCCTTTTGCAGTATTCTGAAATTGTTTGATGCACATTAATTTTCAGTCTATTAGGTCAGAAAAGCATGCAGTCTCTTCAGATGCTTCTTTTCGGATCAAAGAGTTCGGAGAAGTACATCGGAGGTGATTCTAAATCTTTTCTTATCATATTTATCCCAAATTGCTTGATGCCAATTGCATGTTTCCTCTTTCTTCAAACTAGTTTCCTAATTCTGAATAGAGGTGAAGGTTTATAAACGTGCTTTTCTAATTTTGGACAGAGATGAAGGTGGACAAACATGCAGTTGGAGGTTTTGGGGGTATGATTGGGAGAAAGAAAGGAGCTGTGGCCATGTACATCAACTTCAGTGGGATCCGGATGGTTTTTGTGGTCTGCCATCTTGCAGGTTGGTTTTCAATTTCAGGTTTATGCTTTTGTCAATTTCACTTGTGTTTACTAAAATTCATACCAATACATTAATACAATGCTCTAAGTATCAGAGTATCAGACCAAGTGCTATACAACTTCAGACAATGAAAATATGATTGTAGAAGAGTTTTCAGGGATTCAGATGCTAAGTCTTGCAGTTTCTCATATTCTGATACTAAAATCAACACAGATTCAAATATACTATGAGTCTATGATGTAGGATGACATAGCTGTCAATTTTAATCAAGCGCCATTACGAAGTGACATGGTATTATTAAAGTGTAGCTCATGAACACAAGGTGGAGAAGAGGAACTCAGAATTCCAGCATATTTCACGCTCACTCTTCTCCAAGTACGGTAAACCGTATGCCCAATCCGCAGACATAACAGTGTGGCTCGGTGATCTCAATTATAGACTCGAAGGAATAAGCTCGATACCTGCAAGGAAGATGATTGAGGAGAATCGTCAGAGTGTAAGTGTTCGTTGGCACTAGCCAGTTTTCAGAATTCAGACCGTAGCAGTGCCTCACATTTATGTCTTGTTTCAGAAGCTAAGAGGCAAAGATCAGCTTCTTCAAGAAGCTGAAAAGGGCGAAGTGTTCAATGGATACTACGAAGGAACCCTGTCGTTTAAGCCAACATACAAGTACGATGTCGGAAGTAGCATCTACGATACAAGTCATAAGGTATCTTGAATTAACATCACTTCCAGATGCCAAGTTGCAGACTGAACCAACCGAAGCTTTTGAAAATCTTACGTGTTATGCTTGTGATCTTCACTTCTGCAGGTAAGAGTGCCTTCTTGGACAGACAGGATATTGTTCAAGGTCGACCATTCTTCAGGCTTGGATGCAGTATTAAGCTCATATGAATCCCTCGACTGTGTTAGGAGCTCCGATCACAAGCCTGTGAAAGCGCATCTTTGCCTCAGTGCGCAGCGAGGATGATTAGTTTGTCTAGTTGACATAGCAGAGGTAGCATTTATAAAGATTGACTTCTTCTCATAAGGCTGTAGAGATGTTTAATGTGATGTAAACTAAACCTGTTGATGTTATTTTCCTTTTCGTCCCTGCAAAAAAAATGTGTATACAGAAGGGTGGTGAACTGGTGATTACTGCAGTGCTATTCTCCAATCACATGGCATGTTGCCATGCTATGATGTTAATATGGGCCATCTCCTATAAATGAAATGAAATTTATTTTCAAAAAAAGAAAAGAAATGAAATTAATAAAGAAGTTAACAAACTTTTATGTGAAGTCAAGTTATTAAATGCTTTAAAATGACTTCTTTGCTTATATGTTCAAGCTTATCCTTTGTTCTAGTGCTGCTATATCTTATTAGATCAGCAGATAAATACAATAAAGTTATATGAGCGTGAAAATGTCACCATGTACTTAAGGTGCAATACGCCTTCCAGTTATGATGTACTTCCTCCATTTCAAAATGCAGGTTATTATAGTTTTTTCCTATGTTAAATTTCTCTAACTTTGGCCATATTAAATTAATTTCATTAGATCCACCATGAAATGTCGTGATAGTGCACTTATTTGATATTGTGGGTGTTAATATATTTGTATTAAACATGTTCAATATTAAAAAAGTTTGACTTAGCACAAAACAAAAAATATTTACATTTTGAAAACAGAGTAAGCAATTGGTTCCCGGAAAAAAAGAGAGTAAGCAATTGGTTTAGTGAAATAACCTGCACATGAGTTACTTATCAAATAAGTAAGAATAGTTGAGATAGGAAGCTTTGGTAGCTGCTAAAGTTTGGATAATTTCCCATTCATCTTGATGGTTATTACGACAAAACCTAAATTTTTAGAGATTCAAGAAAGGTACCAAAAGATAGGGATAGTTTGGATATATAGCTGCTAAAGTTTGGATAATTTCCCATTCATCCCTATCTTTTGGTACCTTTTGAAACAAACCGGATTCCCGCGAGGAGAATCCAACTCCCTGTATCCTCATGATAGTTCCTGTATCAGTAGATATCACATAGAGGACTTCAGCACAATATCACATCCATACATCGATAACAGTACAAGTTATTTATTACATCCCAGAATATGAGAGTACGATCTGGTACATGCCCCTTGGGCTAAATGACACGAATAAAACCAACGCAGCGGTAACTAGCTTCTGACAGCGCCTTCATCTTCACGATCATCTCCACAGGCATCCTTGAGCGTAGCACTTAACCCTCAATCGTACCATCCATCGAAGTTGTTGTCGAAGTCGGACTCGTAACCTGCAAACTCACAAGCTGTCCCCAAGGATTGGGATAGGTCCATGACACCATCCGTATGCAAGCTTTTAAGTGGCCTAATACTAAGGGTCAAGAAATAGTTAGGAATAGGCTCAGGTTTCCTAAGCAGCAGCAAGCGCAAAGATAAACTCCATAACCATCATCCCAATCTCTAATCACGTCGGGCCCACCTACCTCGACAGGGTCCTTTCACCAACATCCTATCTTAGGGTCGAGGTGGAGACTCCCTCTTTTCGCCTCTCAACAACTACAGCCGGATCCTAAAGGGAAAGGGAGCAACTTCCCCTCTTCCCGTCTGCAATTGTGGCTCACATCACACACAAGTATCACTATGGGGGAGGTACAGATATTCCAAAATAATGGAGAGTCGTGATGTCACAAGATTGTCCATGACCGAGGACGTGGCTATACGTATAGTTTTAACTCTTTCGAGCGTGTACACCTGGACCCATCTCGGAGTGAGCCCAAATGGTCCGTCGATCGATAGAACATCACCCTACCGAGCGAAGAACCTGGGAGTTACGATACCATCCTGCAACCGGGCTCGGATGCGATCCCCCGCAGTAGACTACCCCGGAACTGTGAAGCACTCCTGCCGGGGCCAATCAGGGGCAAAAGCAAATCAGGAGGCTATAGGTCCACACCTCTCCCCCCTACACTGATACTCTATCCTACGACAGGTATAGTATGGCACTTGCCAGTCTCGACCCAGGCCTAAACCCATAATTCGGCGAGTGGCATGCATGTTTAACATATTCCCGTGAAGCATGGCGACCCACTCGATTTCAGATCGAGGCGGGCTCCTAACTTCCGCAAGGCAACTCGACAACGAGGACTGCAACGGTACCCATAACAGGTATCACCACCAACTCCTATGCTCCTCAACCATGTACTCGCAACAAGTACCAAACAGGGAACGTCCGAGAACGAACCCCGAGCCCCCAACCCAAAGATTGGGTTGTGTAAAGCTCACCCCCATCAAATATCCCAAAAACACCTTCTCCTGCCAGTTTTAACCCCACTCACGCCAAGAATCCTAATCACAATATCACATAGACATGCAAGCATCGCACATAGCATATATAAGTAGTATGGTAGTAGGTCACTCAACGATTCAAGGCATAAAATAGGCTATGCAAGGTTCATCATCAATATGCGAAGAAATAAAACGCTAGCATTCTAATTAGCAATGCCTAATGGCTATTGAAATTGAATTGGCATGAACTTGAGTAGTCTTCCTCCTCATAGTGGTCCTCGAACGGCTACGGCTCCGGGTTCAGCTCCGAGTCTTCGGTAGCTCCTAATTGCGTAATTAACATAATTACCGAGGGTCTATTTGCAAATAAAAACCAAAATAGATCCATAGAAGACCCAAACAAGAACAAGGACTAGTCTACCGTGTTCTTCATGATTTTAGAAAAATTATGAATCTAGTTTCATAATTTTTGGAGTTAAGATGATTCAGTTATGAATTTTTGAAGTTGAAATCGATTTCTGGTTTTTTAAAATAATTCGCGAAAATAAGAAAATCATAGGCGTGACACGTGGCAGCACCAGAGCGTGCCACACATCTTGCTGACGTCATCAGTGTGCCCTGATGATTTTAGCGTTGACTCGGTCAACAAGCCAACGGTCAGTGGGTCCCTCGTGCTGACGTGGCATCCTGCTAGCTATAGGCTAGCTTTAGGTTAGCTACAAGGTTAATCACAAACCCTACATCATGGTCCGGAGGTAAACCCAGCAACTCCTCTAGGAATATGTCGGGGTACTCGCAAACCACAGGAACATATGCCACTATCTTCTCAGTGAGGCGGTACATAGCCGGAATATCGCGGGACTTCATGGGCTCAAACTCAACCTTTTCTCCATTAGGGTGTAGCAAGGTCACAAGATGAGGTGAACTAGAGATAACACCTTTGTGTGCGATAATCCAGTCCATGCCAAGTGTGATGTCAATACCGTTGGACTTAAGTACCGTCAAGTCTCCTAAGAACTTATGTCCCTTCATCCACATTTCTACTCCCTTACACATCAAGGTGCAGCACATATCACCTAGGGGAGAGCTTGTGACAATGGGTATAGGCCAGAGGACCATGGGGAGAGACGGTTGGGTCACGAACTTAGAAGAAACATAGGAGCCAGTTGCTCCATTATCAAACAAAATCAAAGCTTTAGTGCCACAAACTACAAACTCACCGATCACCACGTCAGGGGCATCCCGAGCTTCTTCCTTGGTAAGGTGGTTGAGTCTTCCGTGGCCAGCAGGCTGCCGAGCGGCAGTCTGAGGAGGTCTCCCCCCTGGGGCCGGTATCTTGGTGGGCGTCGGGTTGGTCTTCTTGTCGGGGCAGTTGTAGGACTTGTGGCTGGGCTTACCACAGTTGAAGCAGGTGAGCACAGTAATCGTGCCGGGCTGTGCCGGCCCATGTGCCAAAGCAGGAGCCCAGGCACGGCCCACAACCTTTTTAGGCGGGCTGTGCCGGCACGCTGGCGCGGTGGGCCATAACGGCCTCGCTGTGCTAGCCGGCACGGCTCCGTCCCCTTGTTTTCCCCACCGTGGCGCTGCTCCTTTTCCCCACCGCCGTCGTCTCCTCCTTTTCCCCACCACCACGCTCCTCCTTTTCCCCACCGCCGCTGTCTCCTCCTTTTTTCCATCACCGCGCTCCTCATTTTCCCCACCGCCGCCATCTCCTCCTTTTCCCCACCACCGCACTCCTCCTTTTCCCCACCACCGCCGCCCAGGAGCAAAGCTCGACGCCGGTGGAGGAGCGCGGGGGGCAGGTGGAGGCACGAAGGGCGCCAGCCACCACCTCCTCGACCGCGGCGACGATGAGGCGATGACGACGGCGCTAGCGTGAGACACCTAAGCAGCGGAGGGCGTGAGGAGCCAGGGGCAGGGGAGCCGGCGAGGCTACGAGGAAGCTGGAGCCCAGAGGTGAGGGGCGAGGAAGCCGAGGCGAGAGGCGAGGAAGCCGAAGGCGGCTGGGAAGGGGAAGGAGGTAAGGTTTTGGTCAATTTTATATGGCCTCTTAGCTGGGCCGAAACAGGCCTGTTAGGCCTAAACAGGCCGTGCACCCGTTGGTGGTCCACGGGCCAAATGGGCTAGGCCGTGACGAGCTAGAACGCGGGCTGAGGCAGCGGCCCAGGCCCAACCCGTGGTGTAGGCTAGGCCAACACGGGCACGATGGCCGCTGTGCCAGGCCGTGCCTAGAGTGGGCCAAAAAAGCGTGTTGTGGGCCGGCCCATGGGCCACGGGCCATATGGCCAACAATAACGGTGCACGGCCGGGCGACGCGTTCACGGGCGGCCGGCGGTGAGAGGTGGCGGCTCGACCCAAGATGGAATAGCGGTGGCTCAAGGGAACCTAAATGCTCGATCTTTGGGCTCTAGCGGTGGCTAGGCGTGCTCGCGGGCCAAGGCCGAGCCTTGGCCGTAGTGGATGGCGGCTGCGTGCGGCACCTGCAAGAAAAGCTCGGCACGAAGGCCGGCACACAGAGGCAAGGGCGACGGTGAAGCGGCGGCACGCGCGGGGGCGAAAGCGTGGGCTTGGGGTCAAGCCCCGGCCGTGGCATGGCGTGCGCCTGTGGGCGATGTCGCGCGCGCGGTGCGCGGTGACCGCGCCCGCGGCGTGCGTGCCCGGTGGTGCCAGCGGTTCCTAGCGCCCTATCTATGGCGGGGATAGGTAAAGGCATGGAGAAGGGCGGCGTGCGGCTCACCGGCGGTCAAGGAGGCGGTGATGACGGCGCGGTTGCGAGGCGGAGCAGTGACGGGTGGTGAACGGCTTAGCGAAGGTGATGGCGAAGCTCCGGGTACACGGTGCCTCCTCCTCTCCCCGGGCTCCTTCCTCTTCCTCTTCGCCCTTCTTCTTCTTCTCCGACACCCTCCGCTCTCCCCCTTCTTCTCCAAAACTGCCGGCGGACAGGGAAAACCCCAAACTTGCGGCGCGGAACTGGGAGCGGCCGGCGCGTGGATTAAGTAGGCCGCGACTAGGGTTTGCACGTGGAACGGATGGCGGTGATGCGAAGGGGTGGCGTGGCATTCATCGGCGCTGGCTAGCTCAAAAGCAGTCACGACGCGGAGTGGTAGTGGCGCGGCGACGCGGTCGCTATGATGCGCGTGCGGCGTGCGTGCGGCCGGGGGTAAGTGAAAGGGAATATTCCCCTGGAGTGGCTGACGTGCGGGCCCAGGTTGGCAACGGCAGAAGGCGCGGAGGAGTCTGGAAGGGGCCGGCGGCGTGTAGCGGACCATGGTTTGGGCCGGCTAACTTAGTGGCCTGGCGGGGAAAGGGGCGGCTTAGGCAGGCCGGCAGTTAGATGGGCCGTGCGGCTTAGGCGGGCCGGGGTGAGGTTTCGGCCCAAGTTAGTTTAGGTAGTTAGGTTAGTTTAGTTTTAATTCAAATTTGAATCTAGAATTTAAATTTGAATCCACTCAAATAAAAATTCAAATAATGATCCAATAAAATCCAAATGGCACACTAGCATTTATTCAACCTAGATTTTAAATTTTAATTCAAATTAATCTAGAAATTTTGGGAGAGGGGTAATAAAGACACTTTAATAGTTTGAAAATTCTCACACCTCCACAACAAAGATTTTGAAATTCACATTTTTGCAATTAAAAACATCTCGTAAAAATATGGGATGTTACACCTTTCTTGCTTTGAAATCTGGACCAGTTCATTCAGATAAGTTTTGTGTCTACCCAATGACCTGGAGAAAAGAAAACATACGTCTCTCTATATAAGAACCAACAAACATCACCTCAGTCATTCATGAAAGTAGTTGTATTCCTTGCCCATCACCGTATCTCACAAAATGACAAATATAGCGATTTATTCAACATGACGTGCCCATCGACAAGGAGATACTCATGGTTGGGACTTTACCGAACTTAAGATTTGTCGGTCCAAACACTTGAAGGTATTTATAGTGCAGTTTTATGCATTCATGTGGTGGTGGTGTGCGAACCGTATTTCCACTCTCTCATAGCGATTATAATGATAAATGTTGGTTACCATCATTTTTGCAGTTTATGCTCTACCTATGAGTATAAAAAGTGGACTCTTTTTAGAATACATAACTTCCGTCTGAATAAAAGGTGAAGTTTCTAAGCTTGTTCTGTTGTATTGCGTAAAGTTTGAGCTCTGAAATGCAGTTTAGTCGTAATTGACGCGGCACAATTCGAAAATAAAAATGGTGTGACGCTACGAGCGGAAAGCGAACCATTTGTGGTCGTAAACAGTTGCACCGGATATTTTCCTTACTCTAAAAAATAGAAAATGACAGGTTCTTAGTTGAACAATGTGCTTCAAAACATTATTAAGCTATTAAGCACTAGTGGTTGAGCTATAATTAAGAACAATGTGTTTAGTACTAAGTCCATACTCCATAGATGTCCCCTGCTCATCACCAATCTCTTTTGAATTTGACGTGCTGATGCATCAACTAGAGATTCATCGTCAACCTTTTTCTTTGCATATCCAACACCTCGGGATCGGACGTGAGATATTGTATTATTGCATCGTCATTGTGACCAATTTGGACTCAAAAGTATGGAAATTTAGTTTATCCCTAATTGACATGGTGCGAATTAAGTAAATTTGTGTGACGCCACGCACGAGTGGAAAGCGAGTCATTTTAGCCGAGATGCACGAAATTCATGATACGGCATTATGACTGGTCTTGCAAGAAAACGACAGGTTCCTAAAACAATAAGCTGTTAAGCAGTACTAGTGGTGGAGTTAATTAATAAGCACAATGTGTGTAGTACTAACTCCATGAGTCCATAGATGTGCCCGGGCGGCTCACCAGTGATCTCTTTTTGACGTGCTGATGCATCAACCAGATTCAACTTAAGCCTATTTCTTTTGCATGCAACACCTCGGGGGACCTGTTGTATTATTGCACCGTCAATTCAACCAGTTTGGACTCAAAACTAGCTACTTCACAGTTCACAACCATTTTTTCCAGTCCGATGAATTAAAAATGATCATATTTAATTTGCACACCTCGTGCACTCAACTATTCCTGTATGGATGTGGACCATAAGAAACATTTTCCTCTAACATATACTGCTTTTTACTTACGCAAAACACCGTATATCATGCGCCTAATTTTTTACTTGTTGAGAACCACGGGAGAGCATTCTATGCTTGTTAGGCAACAATGATTGTAGAAGACAACCACTAGGCACTAGAAGTGGTCTGTTGGCGTTGGGAACGAGGAAATAGCACCATTAACAGCTAAAGAGGGCTTACTTTTGTGTGTTCCAGAGAGCACGGGCCAACCCAGAGGCATTTCTTGTCACCTGACAACAATAGCTACCGATGCTTGCAATTTTTCTGTCCAAGAGAGTGCAAGAAATCGGTGATCTCGTAGTCTAAAGGAGGAGAGAGTGAATTAGACAACTTAAAATTTTAATCTATAATTTTCACTATTTTTTTCATCAAAGTTAAACTAGATCATGCTATTAAGATGCACAACTGATCTAGTGTGAAATGCTCATTCCAGACAAGTTTTGCAACCTAGAGCCAATCCTAACAAGATACTACACTAAGAAAGTAAAAGCACACAAGTTGCAAGTATGACATGCGAAAATGTAAGATGTGAGGATGAGGGGAAACTCTTGACACGATGATTTATCCCGTGGTATAGGTAGGCACTAAGCCACCACTAATCTATGTAGCCACCACTAGTCTACTCACACAAGAGTATTGCTTCCCGGTCATCAAATCTCTTCCAGGACACCCCTTGACTTACCACAAAGGCTTGGCCACTAAGGCTCACGCTAAGTTCCCAGGTAACCTTGATGTCGTCTTCACTAAGGAGCTTCTCCACTAAGGAAGGGGTCTCCACGTACCCCGCACACGATCATTGACGCCGCTCCACATCAAGCCGAAGGGTTGAAGACTTGCTGGCGAGCCACCAAGGCTCCAAGGCGCCGGCACACCTTGTACAGCTGTGGTTCGCTCCTAGAACCGATCACAAGGCAAGCACACCTTGCAATCTCTCTTTTCTAGGCCTATCCTAGCACTAATCACTCTTCTAAGCTTGTGCTAAGTCTTTGATTAATTATTAATGCACTTTTGGTGGCTTGGATGTGTTCTTGATGAATCTTGATCTCCAATGGACTTCTGCACACTCCAACATCATCCAACAACTCCAAATGGGCGAGCGGAGGTGAGATAAATAGCCTAAGAGTTCAAAGAGTCGTTGCTCCAACAGCTAGTTAAAGTATACCATCGGATATTACGACGGTCTGTTTTAGCATGCATCGGAATATCTGGTGCAACTAGTCGTTGGCTTCCCCGTGCCCAAGTTCTTCACGTACACATCCAAAATTCATCTGACGCTTCATTCAATGGTACTGTCGGAACATCCAGTACTGAAGAGCTTCTAGCCAAAAACTCTCTGAAACTTCGTAAAGTAAATATGCTTCGTCCGACGCTCCCCTTGACCTACCATCGGATCATCCGGTGCTATAGGATTTTCCTCGTCTTCCAAGCCTTCTCTTCAGAATTCATCCGACGCTACTAGAAAACAGGGCATCGGAACATCCAGTGGTCTTGACTTAGACGGATGCCTGTAGTTGTACCAATTCGTCCAATGGTTGCTCCGACACTTCTCAGGTGGACCATCGGAACATCCGATAGTTTCTTTTTCTCTTCAACTCGTCTAATGCAAGCACCGAAGATGCCATCATTTGGATGCTCTAGAATACCATAAAATAATTCTAGATACCATGGATATCATAACTTGGACACTTGAATACCATGATTTGAACCTTGCCATGGTTTGGTTTGGTTTGCATACTTGGGACCTAGAAAATCTACAGGCACATGCTTGACAAACCATTAATCTTAATAACTACTCCTATGTTGTTACTCAATCACTAAAATTACAAACTATGGTCTAATGGATCATGTTCGCTACAGTGAGTACACGTCTCAAAATGAAGATAAGAGATTTACCCATTCTAGCTATCATTCTCATGGGTGAAGAAGCATTGCATTGATTAATACCGTAATCAGAGAGGGGTTTGCTGCAAAAACAACCTGGCCTGCTCTGCCATTGACTCAGGCAGCGACCTCCCACCCGTCACCCAAGTCCCCATCTTCCCTCCACCTCCCCAATCACCCGCCCACCCCCGCAAGCCCAACCGCCAGGGAATTTCCTGGACGCGCAGGCAGGGCGCTCGACGCAATGCGTGCGCGAGACGCCGCCGCGCCTGCTCGCCAGCCTAAGCCCCACGTGGGCCTCCTCCTACCCCTTCCCCTCCCGCCGGCCACGCGCATGGGGGGTGTTGACGTCGCCGCGACAGCGACGCGGGCGGGCGGGCGGGCGGTGGGCGAGTGACAGTGGGAGCGGGAGAGAGAGAGATGTCACCCTCAGATGGTTGTTTTCTTTTTTCCATCTCTCGGGCTCGGCCTCCCTGTTGCTGCCGCACCTCCGCCTTCCCGTCCGTGTCACGCTTTGTTCGCTTTCTTTCCTCCACCTCCATCGTCTCTCCCCGTTTCGTCTCCCTTCTATTCTGTCGGCTCGGCCGGCCGGCTGTTCTGGTGCAAGAAGGCCAGAAAGAGGGGATCTTTGCTGAATTCGTAGGCTCTGAACTGGTGAGTCTTTCCTCCCTGCTTCTTCTAGTTGAATTACGATGATCTTGGGCGGTTTTTGCCGTAATTTACTTGCTTCACCTGTACTCAAGGTTAATTTGGTAGTTGATGTCCTTTTGCGGTGAATTACTGTGATGAATTCGGTGGCTGTACTTCCATGCCTTGTGGGGACTGTCATGATGGCTTCTCTCTGCTCAGGTGCAGGAGTTGGGAGTGTGGCCATTGCCTGATTGGGGACATAAGGTGGGGGTTGTCCCCAGACCCCAGTGAGCTCCACACCGGTCCCTGCTGTTCTCCCAGTCAAAATTCTGTATCCTATGATGCTGAGATCAAGGTACTTATACCTTGCTGTTTACCCTTTTTGGTGCTCAACCAGTTCGCATCTACTTTTGGGAGGAAAAGCTCTAA
Source organism: Setaria italica (assembly GCF_000263155.2). NCBI lineage: Eukaryota > Viridiplantae > Streptophyta > Magnoliopsida > Poales > Poaceae > Setaria > Setaria italica. Next base: position 11,095,276 of record NC_028458.1, on the reverse strand, counting down.
TTGTTCCCCTTTCTCGTGCTCCGTATTGCTTCATGATGACTTGTTTGTTGCGGAACAGGAATTAGGCATAATAGTTTGGTTGTCTTGGTTTCCTGCTGCATAAAGTTGTACATATTTTTTCTCTGGATTCAAGATCCTCCCTATCCTTTCTAGGTAAGGATAAGATAATGACATTAGCCATTTTAGTTTATTCTGTAGTCTCTTCTCCTTTGAAGGTGCACTTGCCTTCTCTCTACAGATTTTTTTTTTGGTACTGGATATTGGAATTTAGATTCATCATACCATGGTGACAACTTGATAAGGATTGATTGGTCACCAGTGATTTCCGCACAACTTATATTTATATAAGCAGGGCTGCATCTGCATTTTTTGGCATTCCAGGTTCTCAAAGGGTTTACATGTATAGTAAATATAAGACAGTAAGAGACATGCTAAGCTATTTTGTTGAATTTCAGTATACTTTTCGATTTAAGGATTCTACAGCATAAATAAATTTTATTGATTACATTTTTCCGTTATGAACTCAGGGGAAAATATACAGCAGATTTAGCTGTGTAGGTGATCAATTGCTGGTCTCTTTGTCGTAGTTTACATAACATCGTTGATGCCATTTCCATCTCCAACTGTATTTTGCTGAATTAAAGGACATTGGAGCATATCTGACCTTCCCAAGGTAAGCCAGTTGCTCTCTTACTCAGTTCTAATGTAACTACGGTTCTTTCTGATAGTTTGCCCTTGGAATATTTAGTTGTGACAATCTTTGGGGTTACTTATGTGCATTTTGCATTGGGGATGCCATGCATATGGAATTTTGAAACATTTCATCATTGTGGTGTCCCACAAGCCTGTTTGTGTTTTGATCTCACCCTTTAAAGTAATGTAGAGTGCACTACTGAGCCTGGCCCCTTTTTACATGGTTGATCATATTGAGTTTCAAAGCAAAGAGCACTCTGAAGAAGTAACAACCAAAATTTAGGCGTGATAAATTCTAGAAACATAATGATGTTTTCTTGCAGTATGCATCTACGCTTACTGTTGGGATCTACATTAAAAGATAATAAGGAAATAAAAATATAGAATTGCTATACATCTTCTGAATCATAAACATTGATGATTATGGTTGAATTTATAACCTATGAATGTGCTTGACTGTTGAAAATTCATGCGCATTCACCTCTACCTCTGAGGTCTGTGCTTACTACTGGAATACACATCACAAAATTGGCAAGGAAGAAGAAATTGCTATAAAGCAGTCAATGAAAATTTTTGGGGACCATAGCGAATTTCTAGCCTGTGAATGTGCTTGAAGATTCTTCCACCTTCATCTCTTGCTTAGTGAGTGTCAATGGTGCCTTGCATCTTACCTTCAGCAAAGCCAACTTGATACCTGTTTTGCCGGATGTGTTTATGTTCCCAAGATATGAACTTTTTTTAGTTTTCCTATGTATTGATTCGAGTATCAAGGCCACAGGGGAGTCGGGGAGAGGCAAACAGAGAGTTGGTATTGAAGGAGGGGAGGCAACATCGAACATAGGTTTGGTGGCTGGTGGGTGTTTGGATGGGGGTAGGGAGTAATTGTGGAGATGGTATCATGGTAATATGTTAGATATAGAAATAACCTTCTCTGGGTCAACTGCTACATAAGAAATACTAGAATGTGATATAGACAGACCATCAATTGCCTTCTCTAAATATGGAGAGCTCATATGCACAAGTTTCCTCTAAATATGATTCTCTCTTCTTCTTTTTTTGGCTGTGCAGGAAGAAGGCTCTTGACCCTCCAGATTATAAACATGGGTTGGCTGAGTAAAATATTTAAAGGTTCAGTAAATAGAGTTTCAAGGGGACATTACAACGGGAACTCCCATGAAGGCTATTCAACTCAACACACTAAATCATATGTACCACTCTGCTCAGTTGCATCTTATCCTCTTAATCTTAATATTTACTGATGCAAATAAGTTAGTTTTAAGTAATACCTACTGTAAAAAAATGAAGAGAACCATAGTTCATCAAAATGTGTGCTCCTTGATATTATATACAATCAGTTGCTCAAGGCACTCCCCATAATTGTTTACTCTCTTAATTTGAAATGGGTCTTTCCCTGTTTCTGATAAATCATGTTGATTAAAGCCAATTGGTGGTATGTCTGCCTAGAAAATATAAATAGCGAACAACTTATCGATTTGTGCTTGGTTAATTAGGACTCGCAGTATTTTTAATATATATTAGGACTCACAACTATGCTGGATGTTCCTCAGTCCTGACTCCTGAGAGGGAAGGAACAGCACTGGATGTTCTGTTTGCATACTTAATTATTCCTTATTTGATTATTACAAAAACTTACTGTAGCAGGGTGCGCATGGTAATGAGGACGAAGACATGGATCATGCTATTGCACTATCCTTATCAGAGCAAGATCAAAGGAAGGGAAAGGCCATTGGTTTGTATTACTCTACCCATCTTTGCATGTTTTGGCTATTTCTAATTTAGAGACAAAAAAAGTGCATAGCAAATTCCTATTGTATTGTGTGGTTTCGTTACTTGTGTCCTTAAACTTGAGAGTGAATTTCAGATCTACTAAACTGTTATCAGTAAGAACAGTTCTAAACCTGACGTAATTTAGCAACCAGTGATAACAAAGCATTTTGTTCTAATTAATGGTAATGTTTGACAATATCTTTTGTGAAGCAACACTAACTGAAAACTATTAAAGCACATCATAACTCCATGCAAATCCAAAATTTTAGCCCTTCATTGATTTTGCATGATGGTTGCAAGGTCGAATTAGCAACCTGAAACGACATGTCATCTCTAATTACCATTTAAATAGGGCATACCTCCTGCCTACATATGGAGTCCTCATGTTTGGGACCAAAAGCAACACATTTTTGGACACGGGTTTTCTCTAACTTTGAAATTTATTCTCTAGTAATTACCTGAAGTATCAGACAGCTAGTTTTAGATTGAATATGAGCATGTGCAAATAAGCACGGTTAGACGGAATTATGAATTCTAATGCTTTTCTATTTTTATTTTAATTACGAATCAGATACGGAGCACCACTTAGATGAAGATGAACAACTTGCACGGGCTCTGCAAGAAAGTATGAATGATGGACCTCCTCTTCGATATATTCATTCAGATAACCGTTCATTGATTTCACATCAACCTGAAATTCAATTTCATGTCTAATTACCAATTAAATAAGGCTTGGACGTGCCTTGACCACATATACAAGTTCAGGGGCTAAATATGGAATTCTCAAGTTCAGGGACCAAAAATAACATAACTCTTTTTGGGACAGTGTTTTCCTGTAATATTAAATTTTCTTATTTAGTAATTACGGAAAGAATAGCATATAGCAGTTCTTGATTGGCAAATGAGCATATGAAAATGAGTACTGTTGATCAGAACCATGAATTTTAATGCTTTGTCTTATTATTATGAACCAGATACCAGTCCTACTCTAGATGAAGATGAACAGCTTGCACGGGCTCTGCAAGAAAGTATGAATGATGAACATCCTCCTCGTCAGCATATTCCAATTGAAGATGTTCACTCAGAAAGTGCTCCAGCAAGTAGCTTGCCCCCATATGTTTTCCCCACAAATGGATCGAGGTATTTCTCGCAATGGTACATTAAGATAATGTGATGCTTCACTAGTTGCTTGTGCCCCTTGACATAATCTTACCTTCCAATCAGCACAAACTTATTTGTTATTTTTCGTTTCAAAATACTATTAAGCATAAACACACTGCATGTCACACTAATGGGGTGAATGACAATTTAGGACGATACGTCTGATAATCAGGAGGAAAACCATCCTGATACATTAGTCATCAGATGTATTAGACTTGGTTCCGTTGCAGTAGCTTGTTGGTCTCTCATATACAAGGAGAAAAAAACAACTCTGGATTCTAGGGTAGGGCTAGGGTTAGAGTTTGGAAAATGTTTGAAGAAGCACCATTTGCTCTGAAAACATGTTATGGCTGCAAACTCATATATATCAAAGGCTACCTGGGTGAGATATATATTATATAATGAGCCAGTATTCAAATAAGGCTATATACATGAGGGTAATACTTAGAAGCCTATACGTCTCATAGTATAGAATTATCCTGACTGGATATGCAACATGGATCGATTGTCTTGTCTGGTTATCTGAGCCTTATCCTACTCTGTGATGTAGAATCTTATTATCAGATTTCTCTCCATTTTCTCTGGTTAAGCGTGATTTCTCTCCATTTTCTCTGGTTAAGCGTTTCCGTTCTGTAATTTTTATGTTTGTGGTTGCACCACTGCCTTCTGTAGGGTCTGTGCTGGATGCAAAACTCCAATTGGTCAGGGACGGTTTCTCAGTTGTATGGACTCTGTTTGGCACCCCCAGTGCTTCAGGTGTTACGGTTGTGATATACCAATATCAGAGTATGAGGTATAAAATCTGGAACACCCCTGATCTACATGGTTCAGCTTCACAAGATAATTAACACCAACCTTTCTTTTTGGAAGTTTGCTGTTCATGAAGACCATGCATACCACAGGTCCTGCTACAAGGAGCGTTTCCATCCTAAATGTGATGTTTGCAATAGCTTTGTAAGCATTCTTCACTTCAGTTTGATAGATGAGCTTGAAAGTTTAGTAAAAACTAATTATTTAACCTTGATTATCCATTGAGGTTTTCTTAACACTGATGGCATTTTGGTAACCAGATTCCCACAAATAAAAATGGCCTCATTGAATACCGGGCCCATCCTTTCTGGATGCAGAAGTATTGTCCTTCCCATGAAAATGATGGTACACCTAGGTGCTGCAGCTGTGAGCGAATGGAGGTTAGTGTTATGTTTATGTACAGTTATATATGTATTGATGTATTTATATAAAACAAACCAATGCCATTCCTGCATGGCATTTAAATACTTCAACAGCTGCATTTGTGCGCCTATTTTCAGAAATTTACCTGTAATTTTGATGAATTGTATAATCTTGTGCCACCTATAGTGCACATCTTCATGGCTCTGGTGATTCCAACGGCATTTCCTTCTTTTATTGTTTTGTTGTCAAACCCAGCCAAAGCACAGTCAATATATAACATTAGATGATGGCCGGAGACTCTGCTTGGAGTGTCTGCATACTGCAATTATGGACACCAATGAGTGCCAGCCACTATACATTGATATTCAGGAGTTCTATGAGGGTATGAACATGAAAGTAGAACAACAAGTTCCCTTGCTTTTGGTTGAGCGACAAGCTCTAAATGAAGCCATGGAAGCAGAGAAAATCGTAAGTGACATTCTGTCCGTTATCGTGTGGTGTACATAATGCACATCTAATATTATTCTTTTACTCTTATTTATTAGGGACACCACCTTCCTGAAACCAGAGGTCTCTGCCTATCTGAAGAGCAGATTGTCAGAACTGTAAGATCTTAAAACATTTCCTTGTTTTGCTAAATTGATCTACTGATTTTCTGTAATTCGAGGGCATTTATGATAAAATAAGATAATGTAATAATATTGTACAGATATTAAGAAGACCAATAATTGGACCAGGCAACAGAATCATAGATATGATCACAGGACCATACAAACTAGTTCGACGGTGTGAAGTGACTGCAATTCTTATACTGTACGGGCTGCCAAGGTTTTTTCTTTCATTATTTAACAAACTAATTACAATTGATTTTGTTTTCCTTTGATGAACGCCTATTACCAATCCATTGGAATGCCCTGCATGTTTTCATTTTCATTGGTTTGATTGCATGCAGGCTGCTAACTGGCTCAATTCTGGCTCATGAAATGATGCATGCTTACCTCCGACTTAAAGGTACTCCTGTTGTGCTTATTTATTTTCATTTGCAGCATCCTCATCATACTTCTATGTTTCTAGAACAGAAATATATACCATCTTAATACCCCATTTTTGGTAGGATACCGAACCCTGAGTCCAGAGGTTGAAGAAGGCATCTGTCAGGTTCTAGCTCACCTGTGGCTTGAGTCGGAAATCACATCAGGTTCTGGTAGCATGGCAACCACCTCAGCTGCGTCATCATCCTCTTCAACATCCTCCTCATCAAAAAAGGGTGCAAAGACAGAATTCGAAAAGAGACTTGGCGAGTTCTTCAAGCACCAGATTGAGACAGATCCTTCCGTGGCCTACGGAGATGGGTTTCGAGCAGGCATGCGAGCCGTTGAGCGGTATGGCTTGAGGAGTACCCTCGATCATATCAAGCTGACGGGGTCTTTTCCGTAGTGAAGCTGGGTTTTCCCCTCAAGTTCGAACATGGGTATAGGTATTTTGAGAACTCTTGGTTCATGTTACGCATAGCAAAGGGTATATATCGTCTACAGTACACGAAGTATATACGAGAAGATAAATAAGGATTTAGTTTATACCGTCCATTGCAGAAAAAAGAAGTATTGATTTTCCTTCACAATTATATAATTGCACAGTTCACGCATGAAGTTAAGTGGTCTTTAGCTTGACCAGCCATGTAGACTGCTATCACTTAATGCAAAAGAAAGTCGAACATACTATATACTTTGCTGCGTTTGAAATGCAATCTTGGATGCTCTGCCCCTTTACTATTTCTTGCCTTTTTTTTTGAGGGCTCTTTCTTGCCTTTCTTTGTGTCGTGGTAGATTCCCATCTTTCGACGTTTTGTTCTTCTACTATTTGTAAAAGGGTGCTTCAGCTCTGAATTTGTTTTTGTAAGGGGGGCAGAGTGCCCGCTTTATGCATCGATGTTCGAAACAGAAGTATCAACTGAACTCAGGAGGTGATTTTTCACTCATCATGGTCGAATGATGATACCAACTCTGCTGAATTCTTGTAATAAGTGAAGTCAGGTGGTGAGGTACTTGAAAATGTATGGACCCACCTCCACGGCACAAGCATATCTGGGCTAGTTTGGCAGAGCTCTGGTTGTGGTTAAAATGACTTCGGCTTCGGCTCCTCTGTTAGAGTTGAAGTCGTTTTGGAAAACGTTTGGCAAAATGACTTCTTCTATTTTTTATAATACGTAGAAGAGGTTAAATGTCCAATATGCCCATAACTATTGAGTAAAGTTTATATTTTTCCCTCAATTTATGATGCATTTGAAATCAAAAAAATGAAAAAATGGAATTATAACATGATTTTATACTATGTAATAAGAAATAACGAATAGAATTATAGATTATTCTATACCATTTTTTTAAACGCATCTTTTTTTACTCAATATCCGGTTCCATTCTCTTTTGTAACGCAGCCCTTTTCTTCCCTTTTTCCTCCATTCTTCCTTATCCAATCCTTCTTTTTCTCCCCGTCTCTATCCTCAGGCGCTCACGCGCTTCGCTCGTCCCGTCGATTTGCTCCGGCCCTGCTGCGCCGCTCCGACCGGCGACCTCGCACACCGCTCCAACCTTGCATGCTGCTCTCAACCTGCCGCGCTGCTCCGAGCCACGCGGAGTCGAGGTAGGCTGAATCCGCCGCTGCTCGCCGACCAGCTACCGCGCTCTGGCACCGACGTGCCGCCGCCACGCTCCACGCCCGGCATACTGCTCCCTTGACGCACGGACCGCCTGCGGCTGGCCTCAGCGCGCCGCTCCCCCGGTGAGTGGCATTTTGGCTGTAGTATTTGCAATTTCGAGGGACAACTGTGTACTTATGCATGCCGGGATGAGGAGGAGCTACGAGGAGCCATATTTTTCAGTTTCCTGCGCGTAGTAAAAAAGGGCTCTAGTTCCAGATGGACTTCAACCTCAAAGCTATTTTGCAAACAACCATTTGGTAGGGCTCCCGATGAAGTCGGTGGTGGAGTTTTGGGAGCTCTACCAAAAAGACCCTAGATCAGGAGTGCTTCACTGCAGCCAAAGCCTGCCTTCCCTTTTTGTTTTTCTTTTATGACCTTTGCCTCTCTTCTTGCCAACCAAGCAGCTTAATGGGCCAGGCCGCTAATGGTTTAAGAAGAAGCCCCTTAGGCAGGCCTTATTTTTCTGGAAGGACGATCGAGACCTTGGCCCATTCTTTTTGTCTGGCAAAGCTTTGCAGGCTGCAGGGGTGCTAGAACGCTATTATCCTTTTGTTCTTAATTATGTGCATTTTGTTATCTTTATTGGATCGGGGACGATTCCTAGTGGAACCATGCAAAAAAAAATTGGAAAAAAAAAATAAATTTATTGAATTTGTCCCGATATATCCTATATATCTGGTGAATCGCGGTGACCTCTGAATTTTATTTTTCTACCGGTAGAGCAGTTAAACACTGATGGATGGATACCCCAACATAATTTTATTTTTCTGCTGAATCGTGTTCACGGATCAAAATTCAAAACAGGTTGCCGCATCACGCCTCAGCCAGCCTCGCTTCCGGTTCCAGCGCTCCGTGGCCGTTTGCCCATCACTCCGGCGACCAGCGGTCGTACGTGCCACGGCAGCGTTGCTCTCACGCTCTTACCAGCGCAGTCCTAGAAAAAAAAATCGGTGCCTTTCGTGTTAGGATTATGTCCCAGTCGATGGGTAGGTGACACCTCAAAGACTGCAAGTCTCATGAACCAGACCACGCAGCTGAGTTGGTAGCATGCAATCGAGTTGCCGGATACAACATTATTAACTGTTGACCATACTGCCCTTACACTAGCAATCAATATCTATTAATTAAATGCAAGTAGTAGTAAGCTTAGATCTAGCTCTACTGTCGTTCAGAATTGTTTTTGTGAGGTTCAGTGTGGTTTAGACCTAACGAAGTCGACTCTAGCATTTTTTTTAATTTCTCAAACAATATGTTACTGAAATGAAATACATTCCAGAAGGAATATCACCGGTGGACCTTGTGTTCATACCAACAAACCAGGTCATTATTGGTTGAACAACCTCCTCCAAAAGCTTCCGGTAAAGAAGGTGGTTTTCAGGGGAACGTATCTCGTGCAAACCATCTACCCTGTGCAATCTTGGAAACTATGAATTAAGACCATAAAATGCTAATCCAATGGATAGGGCTAGTGGTAGGATTAATTTGCAGTTAAGCCCTTCACCCACCAACCACTTTGCATATCATGGAAAAGGTGCTACATCACTAACCATATACATTGGATTAGCATCTTGTGACCTTGATTCATAGTTTTCAAGATTGCACGAGGTAGATGGTTTGCACTAGATACGTCCCTTGTTTTAGGCAGATGAAGTAAACCTAGCTACGATCCTATGCAACACACTTAGCTCATGCATTGTCAAGGAACAGAGAGCATCATCTATTTGACCTATGTGTGATTGGAGCAGCTACCTACTCACTTGACAACTTTGGTCGCCATATCATAAGAGAAGAAAAAATCTATGAAAAAATTTCAAGCCAGATCCAAAGTCAACGAGTGGGGGCGTGCCCCAGTGCCCGGGTGAGAAGTTTAGTGAGAGGACGAGATGAACAAGGCCGGAAACTAAGCCAGATTACGTCAAGTTGCTTCCTGTGGATACAATGGTCTGTACGAAGAAATAGATAATAGTTTGACATTGATCTTGGTGTGTATATTTGGCGTGAAACAGAGGCACAGAGCTGTTCGTGGGCAGTTGGAAGAGGGCACAAAAATATGCCCCCATATGTCTTGCAGGATCTTGCTAATTTCTCCCTCAAGTAGCAGCATAGAAAACTAAACTGTTGGATGTTTACATATATACAATGTACTTGAGGGAGATAGTTGGTAAGGCAAAAAAAAATGTGTATCCATGGCTGGATACGTTTTCGCAGATCTTATTCAGGGGATGCGTTAGCTATGTTTCTGGGCATAATTACAACGAAGTAATGAACAAAGGGGAGTTGATGACTTAAGATTGCCATCAGCTGGAGTTGATTTTTTGCCACCCATGAATGGCCTTTCATATTCAGAAGTTCATAATAGCGTGGAAAGGTGCTCGTAGTCTAAGAGGAGGGGGTGAATTAGGCTACTTAAATCCTTAACGTATGACTTCTACTACTTTTACATCAAACTTAAACTAGATAAAGCTATCAAGATATGCAAGTATGGTTGATCTAGTGTGAAACCCTCATCCCAAAGCGAGTTTTGCAACCTAGAGCTAATCCTAGCAAGATACTACACTAAGAAAGTAAAGGCACACAAGTTGCATGTATGAAATGCGGAAACGTAAAGGAGGGTACGAGGGGAAGAAAACTCTTGATACGATGATTTATCCCGTAGTATCGGTAGGCACTAAGCCACCACTAGTCCAAATTGTTGAAGCATTTACACAAGAGTATTGCTTCCCGGTCACCAAGTCTCTTCCGGGACACTCCTTGACTTGCCATAAAGGCTTGGCCACTAAGGTTCACGTCAAGTTCTCTAGTCACCTTGATGCCGTCTCCACTAAAGAGCTTTGCCACTAAGGAAGGGGATCTCCACGTCCCCCGCACACGGTCGTCAACGCCACTCCTCACCAAGCCGGAGGGTCGAAGACTTGCCGATGAGCCACCAAGGCTCCAAGGCGCTGGCATACCTTGTACAACTGTGGTTCACTCTTAGAACCGATCAAAAGGTAGGCACACCTTGCACTTTCCCTTTCTCTAGGCCTATCCTAGCACTAATCACTCTTCTAAACTTGTGCTAAGCCTTAGAATAATCATTTAAGCACTTTTGGTGGCTTGGATGTGTTCTTGATGAGTCTTGATGTCCAATGGACTTCTGCACACTCTAGTAACTTCAAATGGGTAAGTGGAGGGGGTATAAATAGCCCCAAGGCATAAAAGAGTCGTTGCTCCAATAGCTAGTTAAAGTGTACCATCGGATGTTCCGATGCTATGCATTTGGGTAGCATTAGAACATCCGGTGCTACTAGCCGTTGGCCTCCCCACGCCCAAGTTCTTCACTGACACGTCGAAAATTCATCCGATGGTATCGTTGGATCATCCGGTGCTGAAGAGCTTCTAGCAAAAGGAACTTCGCAAAGTAAATATGTTTCATTCGACGCTCCTCTTGGCCTACCATCGGATCATCCAGTGCTATAGGGTTTTCTTTGTCTTCTAAGCCTTATCCTCAGAATTTATCCGACGCTACTAGAAATCAGGGCATAAGAACATCCGGTGGTCTTGACTTAGACAGACGCCTGCAGTTGTACCAATTCATCCGATGGTTGCTCTGACGCTTCTCAGGTGGACCATCGGAACATCCGATGGTTCCTTTTCTCTTCAACTCATCCAATACAAGCACCAAAAATACCGTCACTGTGGTGCTCTAGAATTTTCTATGTCATTTGGATGCTTGAATACCATAGAATAATCCTAGATACCATGGCTTAGCCACTTAAATACCATAGCTTGGACATAAAAAAAATACCATAGCTTGGATACTTGAATACCATGATTTGGACCTTGCCATGATTTGGTTTGTATACTTGGGACCTATAAGATACATGCTAGACAATCCATTAGTCCCAATAACTATGTTGTGACTCAATCACCAAAATCATAAACTATGGCCTAATGGGATCATGTTCGCTACATAATGCCAAACTTTACCCATTGGTGATTTTGGGTAGCATTGGCTACGTTCTGTAATAATGCTAGACTCATGTCTTTTTCATGAAGTGGCTAAACGCAGAATTTTGTTTCATTATCTTAAAAACAGGGCTGGATGGATATCCTCATATACTCATGATATTAACCGAAATAATCCTTATCACGTTTCTTATGAAGAGCTAGCCAGTTGAGATGTTCCAATGAAACGTGAAGAACCGATGGACTAATTGAGACGCCAGAATCGGAGCAGGTAGTATAGTTTGATCGCTCCAGAAAAATGAGTTCATTTTTCCGTTGTTGATAGGGAAGTCTGAGTAGAGAGGATGCACACGACCTCTTGGATCATCAATAGGGCAGTTCATGGACGAGGTTAACCAGTGTAGAAAACGTCTCTGATTACTTAATCCACACACGTACTGGTTTGATCTGGTTAGGTAGTTGCTGGCAAACTGGATTGCAATACTGAATTTAACTTTATTATTCCTCGATTTTTTTTGTTTCGTTTCTTTTTCGATGTGGATGCAAAAATAAGTTTCACAATTGATTACGTCATTTTCTCTGTAAGCGTTTCATCATCTGATCTTGCAGTGGTTTCTGGTTTTGGTCAATATAGCTATCAAAAGCCATGGCAGCAGAGGTAGACATCCCCCTTTAGCAAACTGTTGCATAGCACAAGGACTTTAACTAAGTAAACATAAAACATCATTTTGACTTCTCTTAAGATGGTGCAAGTGGTATCAACAACTACATCACAAGGTGACGCCATGGATATATACAGGTGTTCAACACCAAACCCATTTTAACCAGACATGTCCCTTGATAAAAATATTGTTAACCATTTGGCTTTCAAGAAACAGTATGAGCCTATGAGGCAATGCCGCACACAGAAGCAAAACAGATTGGTGACTTTTCACCAGATACTGCTAAATACTATAGTGATTTTGCTATTGCGAAAAATATTGCATTGCATTTTGCTTAGATAAGTGATGACTCCCTGCAGTGGATTGTGGATATGTGCGACACCTTTCCTTTATTTTTGGCAAGCTATCAATTGCATGCTGGTTCGGAATAAAAAAGAGAGAACATACTAGTCTCTTCCAAGTAAAGATGGCAACGGAGACCCGCGATCTGATACCTAACGGGTATTTACTCCATTAGAATCTGAATATGGACTAAACACAGTACCCACGGGTACGTAAATGGATCAAACCCTTCACCCATCGGGTACGTGGGTATGGGTATGTTTTAGCAGTCCCCATACCCGTTAACCCATGGGTGAAAAATACCCGGTCCAAAAGTAGAGAAGCCCACCAACCCATAAGGTAACCCTAGTTATATAATCTTATCCCCATTCCCCACCCCTCCCAACCCTATCACACCCAGCCACCAGCGCACCACTGGTCCCTGCTGGCTGTTGAAAAAAAAAGCGCACGGCGCTCGCTTTGCTAGTCGCTACTCCTACTCGCTACGGCCACCGCAAAAAAAAACAAGCGAATAGTGCCTGGCTGCCTGCACGGCTGCGCCCCTCGTGACCTCGTTTTGCTTTTGCATCGCTGACTCGCTGTCGCACTCCATCCAAATCCAAGCGCCAGGAAGCCACCACATCCGACGCCATGCCGCCGATGGAGCAAGGAAGCATCAACGGACGGTGATTCTTGCTTCTCCATTCTCCTTCTCCCCTTCATATGCTTTGCTCAGGCGCCCAGGTGCTCCTTGCCTCCTTTAGTCCTTCTCCCTCGCACTAACTAGCTCGTTCACTATGGTGTCAAGGGATATCGTGGAGGTCCTGGAGGACGGTGACTGTCTGAAGCCGCTGGATCCTGAGCTCGTCGATGTCGTGAATAAACTATTGGCGGGTATGGGTGACCCGCCGGGTATGATTTACCCAACTGGGTACGGGTATGGGGAAAATTCCCCACCCATAGCGGGTATGGGGATTCTGGCGGTCTCAAATTTTTATGGCGGGGATAGGTCTGAAGTGGCCATACCCGATGGGGATTTACCCATTGCCAGTAAGTACAAAGAAGAAAAGGAAAACATTATAATCAAAATTATGTTTCTAAACATATGAAAACTGAAACTGAACCTAGGTACACCGTATGATCTTCTGACAAAAGAAAAAACGGGCAAAAGTTGTTCAAGCTTGAAAACAAAACTTTAAAAGGAGGTTCCGGCACTATAAATTAAGCTCCTGCTCCACCCAATCAATCTGTACATATTTAATCATAAAAAATCTACCCTGTTCTCTGTTGCGGTTGCAACTCCAAGTTTTGAGAGCCATTTGACAACCGGCCCGCATATTCGGTCGCCGGCGCAACCTGCGTCGCCGACGGCAGGGCTTCGTTCCTTCCTCCCCACTCCCTCACCCTCTCTTCGGCCCGCATAGCCTGCATCATTTTCAGATAGTTCAGAACAATTTTCTGAGATAAAAATAATCTCTTTAGCTCAGACTAATTGACAGTTCGTCAGTCTAGGACTGCACCTGTTTATCCCACTTGGTCCTGTAGGAAATGAAGAGGAGTATGGCCGTCTGGAGCAGCGTGCCCAGCGTCATGCCCACCCAAATCCCCTGCAGAAATTTAAGCACGCGTCACTGCATATAGTTTCTGAATATCCTTTTCGCTACCTAGGCTTTCCCTCTTTTTAGTAGCTGTCCTGCCGGTTCGTTTCGAAAAAAAAAAGAATATCCAGATGTTTACATTGATCAAACTGAAAATTGTCTACTCGATCAGTCTGACATACCATTGCGTCCATTTTGAGCTTGAAGCCGAAGAGCGCTGCGAGCGGGATGCCGACAAAGTAGTAGCTGCCGATGTTGACGAAGGCGACGAGCGCCTGCCACCCTGCGCCGATGGCCACGCCGGAGAGCACGGGCTGGATGCTGTTGAGGAAGATGGAGCCGGCGAGGAGGTAGCCCAGTTTGGCGGCCTCCCTCAGCACGTCCTCGTCCTCGCTGAAGAACCGGGGCAGCCCGGTCCTCCAGGTCAGGAACACGGCGAAGAAGACGGCGCCGATGGAGCCCGACGTCAGCACCGCCATGATCACCGAGAACTTGGCGGCCTTGGGCCGGTTCGCGCCCAGCTCGTTCGACACCCTCACGCTGTATTGTAGCAGAGCAGTTTAAATTTGGGCGTCAGCTCTCAATCGAGATACCGAGCTGAATGATGCTCGAGTAGTCGAGTTCTTGTGATGATTAATTACCTGACTGCTGCGTTGAAGCCCAGTGCAACCATCAGTGTCCAGAGCTGGTAATTGATGCTGTAAAATTTCGCACCATGCAATTGGTTGGTTAAATTATCTTTAAATGTTTTTCAAGACAAAATTACCCTGTTCTAAATAAATAAATTGAATCTATGTGAGGATATACAAGTCACATAGAATTATTGTTGTGGGTTGCTCACCAAATGGACATGACGTCAATCTGAAGTTGCGCGTTCTTCAGGAAACCCACAAGGATGAGCACCGCAGTGTAGTACCAGAGCTCCAAACTAAGAAAAATGAACGAATTAATTTGTTAGTTTAATCCAAAACCGCTGCTTCAATAATTAAGCAGAGATAATCAGATGTACCAACCAGAGCATGACGGCGGACGCGAGCGAGAGCTTGACGAAGGCGGCGAGGTTCTTGAACGCGAGCATGGAGAACCCGCGCCACGCCTCCGGGAAGCATCCGGAGACGAGGTACCCCATCTGCGCGACGATGATGAGCCACCAGGTGACGTTCCCGACGATGGCGGCGCCGAGGAGGCCGTGGCCGAGGCGCGTGACGAAGACGTAGTTGAGCGCGACGTGGGCGGCGAGCCCGGCGCCGGAGATGAGGGTGACAACCCACACCCGGCTCTGCGACTGGAAGAACTTCTGCAGCGGGAAGTTGGCGGCGTAGGCGAAGAGCTGCGGGACCACCCAGCGGCAGTAGGTCCCGGCGACGGCGGCGATGTCGTCGGGCTGCCGGAGCGCGCGGAGGATGGGGCCCGTGAAGAGGTACGCTGGGGTGAGGACCACCGCGGTGGCGCCGCAGATGAGCCAGGAGCGCTGGATGTAGACGCCCAGCATGTCCACCTGACCGGCGCCCACCGCCTGCCCGCACAGCGTCTCCAGCGCGCTGCCCATGCCGAGCTGCATGCGTGCCATGGATGATCAACACACAGCGTCGTCGGTCAGCCGGCGGGAAATAGAGTTCAACCTTCGAATCCGCAAGATTTGTTAATCCGATTATTAAACCTTAGCGAGCATAAATCGAAGTCATCCGATCGATCAAACCTTAGCGGTCATAAATCGAAGTCATCCGGCCATTGTAGGATAACAAATCAAGTGAAGTTTCAGTATTTTCGCACCTACTTTATGGTTCGTGCAAATTTGTTCTTGCAACTCCTATCGCAAAATCTTACTATTACTAATCTCGATGAAGCCACCTAGGATCCTAAGTGGACACTCTAGAAAAATAGTAAAATTATGTAAATTCTTAAAAAGGCAGAAAAATAGAGAAATTCTATAAATTCTCAAAAAAGCAAAACATCTAGCCATCAATAAGTATACTCAAATCATCATGGCCATTTGATCTATTATGTTTTTAAAAAAATTACCTACCTATGCCATTATGAAAATAGCCTAAAGTAACCCCTAATCTTCATCAAAATTACCTACTTATGCCATTATAAAAATTATTTAAAATAACCCCCTAAATTTGCAACTAAATTGTCCACCACTAATAATACTTTAAAAATAACATAAAAGTAACCTCTAAAATTTGCATCTATATTACCCACATATACCATTATTAAAAATAACATGAGGTAGCTCTAAATTTAAATCCAAATCACCTTAATTAACAATATACACTAATATGTGATTCTAAATCATATATTTCTTACACTATTGGTATATGATATAATAATTAAGTTACATACGCATGATGTATGTCACCATTTATAAATATATAAAGGATGCAATGAGAATATAGATTTCTATGTTAAAATTATAGCTCAAATTTAGGATCTATTAAATAAATTCAATCGCAAATCTGCAATGCAAAGTGAAAAGGTAAGGATTGTAAATGTGGATGAAAACGTTGTAGAGTAATTAGTAATGAAATATATCACAATCAAATGAAGGTAATAAGTATATATCTATATAATTATTATGTTCGAATATTTAACAAATGAGAGGTAGCTTAAAGTAATAGTTTTGTAGCAATGTGACCTTATTTTTTTTTCCATTGGAGACTCCACATTTGGTTATCACGAGACACGCTAGAAAAAACCTACAAATCCTAGAAATTCTCGTAAAAATCAAAAACATCAAACATCAATCACGTAAACTCTAATAATCATAGTCATTGGTTTATTATATTTTCTAAAATATTACCCACCACTATCATTATCAAAATATTCTAAAATAAACCCTAAACCTATATCTAAATTACCGATCATTACCATTATAAAAAATAATCTAAAGTAACATCACAATCTTCATCCAATTTACTCATACATATCATTATAAAGCATAACTTAAAATGTCATTCTAAATTTGTATCTTAGTTACCCACTTGTGTTGTAATTAAAAATAACATAAAGTAAACACCTAAATCTTAATCTAATTATCATCGCATCATACAAAAATGTCCAAAATTAAGCTAATATATGATTCCAAATTACCTATTTATGTTATTGTTAATATAGAAATACTAAGTTAAGGCATATACGCATGATGAATGTCACCATATATGCTATTTATACCTGTATATGTGAAAAAGTGATGAAAAATATATTTTTATGCAAAACACAATGCATGGAGGTGCGATACAATAGGAAAAAAAGTGTGAATGTGGATAATTAAAAATCAATCATAACTGGACAAAGATAAGTATACATCTATATGAGTATTATGTTGAAGTATTGAAAATATGAGAGAGTAGTAGGTAAATAATTTTGATTAATAGCTAGGAGTTTAATTTCTAAATAATTTTCAAATACAATAGATTTTAAAAATATTAGCCCGTGCGGGAGCATGGGTTGATGGACTAGTAATATTATAATGACAAGAGGTCCGAAACATATAATATCGAATAATCCAAACCAAAAGGGGGGGAAAATCTATTTTGAAGACCATGTCCACGTCTAAAACACGATGTTTGGTAACCAGAGAGGATAGCATAATAATCTATTGGCGGCGCTCGTGACCGTATACGACATAGTGGTAGATGTACTTCTCGAATCAGGTAAACTAGGAACAATTTTTGTGCCTCTAATATTAAAAAGGAAGAATTAGAGAGCAAAGAACGCATTCGTGTAACAGTGTGTAAGCATATTGGACGAGATGTACTATGTTTAATTAGCGTGTGGACAAGGTCAAGGAAATGAGACGGGAAAAGAAAACGAGAAAAGAGAAATGCGCTGCCTAGCTCCCGAGTCCCGTACTGCATTGTTGCGCGGCAAGAAAGCTTCATACAGGGCTTACTTGGTTGTCAGTAGCTGGGAAGAAGGTGACGATCGAGAGAGAGACAGAGAGATCTCTTAGTTCTCATCGGGTCCAGCTACTTTCCCTCATCCTTCGGCACGGCGGCACCTACCGATTCGAAAACGACCGCCGGCAGATGGCGCGCGTCTCTCCCTACGTGTCGTCGCCATCGATCGGCCGATTGCTTGCTGGTCAACACACGAGTTTGGCCTTTCCCCAGATGGTGCCGCTGCCACACACCAGAGATGAGACGCCGCAACCAGCCAGAAGGCAGCTTGTTTCGCGCCACATTTTGTGCACGCAAGTTTGACCACCTAGACACGGAAAAGGAGCCACAAGACCCGTGCACCGATGATGATGAGTTCGTGGTTGCACGACGGATCGGAGGACACTTAGAGCGCCGCGCTGCCACACAAAACATGCGTGATTTCGGTGCTAATAATCTGTCTAGATGCACGGTTTGTGTTCTAGTCTCGAACAGGTGTACATGCCATGCGTGTGTTGCTTCCACCAACTTCCGGGGAGTGTGGAGCTAGGCAGGTCTAGATAGGGGTACTTTGGGTGAGACGCAATCTCCCCGTTGTGTTGTTGCTTCCTTTTTCCAGCTTTATCGTGCATCATCTTGGCCTGATTGCTTTTACAGGCGGTGCAATGTCGGCCATCGAATCGGTCACCCCACCCGATTCATCACTACGAGACTTGCTACCAATGTAGGTCCGTGCTCGGGTCATCGGTAGCTAGTGGTTAGGTTTACACATGGCGTTCGTTTTTTTACCTTTAAAAACGTTTACTTGGTGTTCCATCTGCCACACAGTGTACATGCAATCCGCTTTCTCCTTTTTGTGCATACTATACGCATGTGATCCTAGTCGCTTTCGTCCCAACAATAAAAGTTCGATCGCACTGCCTTTTATTTGACAAAACAAAACCGGAAAAGATTGTCCATGGCTATTTTTCTCCATTCGAAGTGCGTGGGATCACCGCCAGCTACACGCATGCACGGCCAAAATTATCACAGGACAAGCAGGCTCGTGAAAACTAAAGCACTCACTCGCATTAGCTAGCTGCTGGCGTTTCTTGATTCTGTTTCATAAAGCATATATTCGAGCACATGAAGGTTCGCGAGGCAGCGTTAGTTTACGAATCAATTCGAGCGTTTCTTTAGCTGTGCGCGCATGTGTTCCTCCCCCAGAAAACCTTGTCCTCTCGTTGCACCCTCCATGACAAGGAACCGAACAAATTGCAGATACGTGAGAACGGGCGATGGAGACGTGCAAACCACTGCACCCCGCCAGCAATTCCTGGATTAGCATATATTTACTTTACCCAGATATACCATTGTCTTAATCCGACCATAATTGTGTATCCTAATTCTAAAGAAAGAAAAAAAGAATTTTTTTTTCACTTGAAAATGGTATATATGTGATGAAAGACAACGGGAATATATGCCAAGTGGGAAGAATTTTTCTTCGATAATGAAAATTTTATTACTTTCCAAGATTTTAATCGAGATGATAAGAACGCGCAGACGCTACGTTCCATGCAGCTATAGTCTGTTCAGCGTTGCATATACAATACAGAGCTATCGTGTATTACTATGTATATGCAGTGATGCATGTGGTCAGATCGTCGCCTTATTATGAGAGGCAGCCAGTAAGTATACTTGTTAATTAGTTGGCGTGCATAATGATAAGGGGGAGAATTCGATAGATTAACAATTACCAGGACGCCGTAGGCGAAGCCCTCGATGACGTTCTCGACGACGGTGACGGCGGCGAGCTCGACGGAGCCGATGTGGCCGACGAAGCCGACGGTGACGAAGCCGATGGAGAACTGGAAGACGGCGGTGAGGATGGCCGGGAACGCGATGTGCCACAGCAGCTTCGACTCCTGCCAGCTCTTACTCAGCACCGCCTTCCCCATTGATGGTAGCTACCTAGGCTGGAGATGTGCGGAGATGCAATGGAAGCAGCCAAACCAGCGGCTGCCAGCACTAGCAGGGGAGGGTAGAGGCTCTCTCTGCAGCTAACAGGATTGGGCGTTATATATAGGCTTCTCTCTCCCTGTCTCTGGTGGATGGATGTACTACTGCTGCAACTGTGCGAGTAAAGGCAGGGGCACCGGCTGGCTATTTTGGAGTAAATGCTGCTGAGAAGGGCAAAGACAAAGAGTAGGTAGGCCTATTTTGGAGTATCTGGTTCATCATAATCCACAATATCATACTCCAATATCCAATAATACCATATAGGGATGAGAAGTATATGATACTTATTAGAAAGATACACCCTCATAAGTGTGTAGTATTGTACTCCAGTATCAAAGTAATTTGTTGTTGTGAGGTTCTGTCTATAAGAGTGGGCCATATCGTTAGATTTTATGCCATAATATTATGCCAAAGCTATATCGTAGATATAGTTTCCATCTTTTTCCTATTAAATGCCCTGCCACGTTATCAGAACATATATCCCGTGTGGCACCTTATTAGTGAGTAGTCCTATGATACAAGTCATTGGGATTAGTCTAAATGTAACAATTTTTAATTTTTTTTGGAAATGATATACTGTTGGACTTTCCTCTCCATGTATGATTAGTACCTCTGCTTTTTCGGACACTGCTGATCAAACTTTTTTAATTTCAACCATCGATATAAAAAAATATGTAGGTTAGCAATAATGCAAGCTGGATGCTACTAAATTTATCATGAAAAATGTGTTCATGGTATTTTTTTACTTTATTTCAAATGTTTTATTTCAATAGAACGTGCTAGTTAATTTTGTTACCTTTACACGGAATCGCTTTTTTAATCTTTTTAAAATGATATACTGTCTCACTTGTACATGTATAGTTAGTACCTTCGCTTCAATATATGCGTGGTTTTCGAACACTAAATTTATTGAAGAGTAAATTACATCTGAGATACAAGAAGTAGGGTGAAGAACTTGTAATTTGATTAATTCAATATGAGAACTTGACACTTTGATGCGTCCAAATCGACCCGTCACGTTGTGTATTTATCCAGGATTGGACCACAAGGTGGCACAGTGGATCGACAACAAGATCGGTCCGGCTCGTTGGAAACATGGGTCGGGCTCAGCTCGATGGAGGGGTTGGGTCGGGTCAGGGACTCAGGGCGATGTGAGTTGGTTGGGCCGGGCCCCTCGCCGGCGGTGAGAGGCGCTAGCTGCTCCGGCTGGGGGAGGCGGTCAGGTCAGTCGTCGCCGACGTGGTAAGGTCGGTCACCGCAGATGTGGACGGTTGGTTAGGTAGGAATCCCGAACGCGACGGCCGGGGGGCTGGCCCCGCCGGCCGGTATCGCGCCCACCCGATCCGGCGTTCCCGCACAACAGTGACACATGCGTCCAAGTCTTCGCCGCCGCTCCGGCCAGCAGCTCCACCGGCGGCCTCCCCTGTGCGTCTTGCCATACGAATCGAGCGCCGCCCTTGCCCGTCGCACCACCGTGCCGGATCACACTAGCTTTCTGTGCTCCTGCTGGGCCCTGGCAGTGGTGTTGCCATTGGCTGATGGCTTGGGCTGCTGGTGGGTTGGGCGGGAATCGGGCCGGCACCGTTCCAGTCACCAGTACTGCTAGCTAGCTATATATAGCGATCGACGCATACTACTGTAGCGATGGATGGAGAGGAGAGGATGGCGAAGCACCAGCCGTCCCGTCATGCACGAAAGAGACGCCAACCTGCTTCCGGAGTTCGACGCTGCGCCTCTCCTGGCGGCCGCTTCTGCTGAGCGAAACTGCTCGAGGATCGGACACAACACAAGCCGTCTGCAGCATCTCCTTTTCCGATGAGCAATACTGCTGCAGGAAGCATATATATCATTCATTGGATCATCAGCGCCTGAACCTCACATCACACACCAAAACATCGAAAACGTCAAAGATCGGTGTGCGGGGCGAATTCGAGCCACGCCGGCCGGAAGCGTTGTTCGTTCTTGCGCCGGATCCATCGGATCCGCGAGCGGGACCCGTGCTTCGATAACGAGATGGCCGGCCATCCCAATCAGTTTTGTGTGCCACGCGACTACACGAGCAGTCTTGTACCTTGGTGGCCACCAGTTCTAATTTCTAGGTGAAATGTGCGCGGAAGAAACGGGCCAATCAATCGATCCGTGGAAACTATTTTAACCCGATTACTAGGCCCTAGTAAGTAAGTAAGGCCGGTCTTGGTGTGAGTTTTATGAAAAGTTTCATTAGCATTAATTTTTATATTCCATTACCAATTTTGCTAGCTTGGCAAGCTATTTATGAGGAGAGAGAAAGAGGAGTTTCATCATATGTGAGAGGATAAAACTCAACTGGCAGAGTTACCTAATTTCCAATCTTAATAACTGTACCATGAAATAATGACTGGCTTAATTTCCAATCTTAATAACTGTACAATGAAATAATGACTGGTTTAATAAGAATGCACCTGCTGCTTCATTATAGATTAGTCGATCCGCCAAGTATAATGCCATTTCCACCTGTTCTTCCGCTTCTGGGGCCCTGCAGAGATGATGACGCCAGCACTGGCGTGGCGTTGTTATCTCTGCTCATCATCGTCGTCGCCTCGCATTCACAGGGAAACATTTTGATTCGGCTAGCTGCTAAGCGGCTGTATTGAGCTTAAATTCTTTGTTTATCCCTCCTCTAATTTTGTCTATTGATCTCCCTGTCTAGCACTAATTTGATCTCTCTCTTTTTCTTTTGTTAGGTTTTGGATGGTTCGATCGAGGAGATCGATTTTGTCCCTGCAGATATGAGACGCGCAGAATATGCTGGTACAATAGCGTTAATTTATTTAGAGCTGTTCAATCAACAGGCAACTAGCGTGCAGCTTAATTTATTTAGGTTCTCATCAAGCGAGTCTGCGGGGTGCCATATGCTAACATACACATTGCGGCCGTACATTTGATCAATGGTGAAAGCCCTTTTCGATTACTGGCATCTGTCCGTTGAGTGAAATATTAAGACCACTTACCTAGGGCATCGCCGATTCGTAGAAAGAGTAGCTTTTTCATCCGAAACCTTGTGCGGAACATGAAGTCGGTGTAGATGGGATCCTCTGAGAAATATTGGGACACAAGCTCTTCGTGGGCATATTCTCGATCCCTCAATATGTATATCCTAGTGCATGTCGTGACTTCAATTTTGACTCAATAGCTTCGGCGATAGAGTCAAAAGCTTCTTGCTCGCCCATAAAATCTTTGTAGTCATCGTCTAAGTCCAACGACTCAAGCGACTCATCAGAATAGTTGGAGGAGCTAGATGAACCTGATTGATGCGACATACTGGATTATGACTAGTCTTACGGCTGCGCTTTGTGCTTTTGTTCGTTGCACCGGATTATGTGAATAATACGTCGCAGCAGCCGTAAATTATACAGAGCTTAATCGACTCGGATGCTAAAGTTGTATTGCAAAGTGAAAATCCAACGCGTATGCTAGAGTCCAAAGCCGGCAATCAATCCTGACTCAACTTGGACCTGACGTAAGTGCACAAGGCACGGTAGTCCGACTTGGACTTGACTAACAAATAATGTTGCTCCTAGGCCAATCAGACTAGTACTGAACTTGTACTGAACCAAAACAATTGAATTGTCGATAGCAGATAATTTTTTAAAAAAAATATCCAATGGCCCGAGTGATAAAACAAAACATATGTAAGCTCATAGCTGCAACAGTAACCTAACCTTATATGAGGCTGCCTAAATGTGCAGCTTTATTTTTAACTAGTACCAGAAAAAAGTAAAACAAGCCCTCCAAGGCACTAGCAATGCTGGACTATCCTCTCAAACAACCTGAAAAAAAGAAGACTTGCTTACATGAGACTTCAAGGAAATTGGTTTCTTAGTCATAAATTTTAGTTCGAAAAAGAAAACATACCTCCTATCACGAAGCAAAATTAGCAAAAATCCTCTCCCTCATACTCTTCGCAGCAATCATATGCTCAGCTTTCAAGTCCTCAAGCATATGCCTTGTGTCAAAAGTAAGAAGTGATTTATATGTTTCCAGCAATTTGGATTCTTTATCACGCAATTTCCCTTCCTTTTCAAGTAATTTTGCCTCCTTCTTCTCCCGTGCTGCAAGGTGGTTCAGTCTTGCTGATTCCTTCTTGTCCGCGGCAATTTGTTGGTGTCTCTCCAACACCTCAATGCGATCTTCCTTAGATTTGGCTTGACCTTCTCTCAACTTGTCAATCTCATCCAAAGTTGATGATGAACCCTTCCCCTTTCCTTTCCCTTTGCTTTCATCTTTAGCTTTCTTACACCCTATTGGACGCGGCAGACCATTGAGAACATCAGGAGATGATGTCAGGTCCACAGCCTCTGACTCAGAATTCTTTCTTTTGTTAGATTCATTAAGATCCTCATTGTAGGCATGCCACTTTGGTTGATCTCGAAGAGCCTTCCAACAAGCTATGAGTTTGAACTGACCTTCTTCGAAATCCTCTTCATAAAAAGCCATGGCTTTGTCCATTACCTGCTCATCAGACTCTCCACTGGCACGAAGACGTTGTACTTTTATCCAAGAACCTTGAAAGGCATTCGCAGTTCTGTTCACACGATGCCATTGTTCTTTCAATTGCTTAACTTCTCTAATACGATCACTTGGGGTCGTGCTATTAAACATGCTAGTTAGTGCTCCCCAGTATTGATCATTTCTCTTCCGGTTCCCTTTAATTGGATCATTTGAGTTTTTCAACCAAGCACTGACCTGCATTGTATATATAGAAACTTAGATAATGTGGAAACATTAAGAATATTGGATAATAATTTAGAGAGTTAATTATAGAACTAAATGGAAGCATAAAGATAATTTACCAATCTCATGGTCTCATCAGATGTCCATATCATCCTCCTCTCGGTTCTACTTCCACCAGCATCTTTTTTCGATAACGTGCTTGGATTGACTCCATTATCATCAATGTTTTCAACATCGACAACAGGAGCAGCTTGTGAGCCAAGTGATGAATGTGTAGTGACTTGTTTGGGGGCTGATTGCGATGTCCAACCTTCAGCCATCCATGGTTGTGGTGTCTGGAATGGAGCATATGGAGTAGGGCCACTAGCATAAACAAAATTAGGGGACATGGGTGTCTCACGTGGAACTTCTTTAGGATGAGAGTAGTCTGATGGTTCAAAGTAACTTAGGAAACCACCAGGTGGGTGAGAACCTAGTTCAG
This sequence comes from Setaria italica, assembly GCF_000263155.2. Taxonomy (NCBI): domain Eukaryota; kingdom Viridiplantae; phylum Streptophyta; class Magnoliopsida; order Poales; family Poaceae; genus Setaria; species Setaria italica. The sequence continues at coordinate 11,070,161 of NC_028458.1, read as the reverse complement.
CGTAAGTGGCATTCAGATCTGAGTTGACCATTGGGGAAGAACAGTTGGGTACAAAGGCAGGAGGCATGGACAACCATGTAGGGTTAGTGGCGATTGAATCTGGAGTTGCCTTCGATGCTTGTGCCGGTGATGGAGATGCCCCCTGGGGTGCTGCAGCCCTCCTTGCTTGAAGAGCCATGCTCGCGGGCAGGGACGACAAGGGGTGTGCTGGGGTTCGACTGTCGGGACGCGCACCATTTGGAGCAGCAGGCATCGACGGCATCATACCTCACCGGTCACCATCAGCGCCACCGTGGCCTGGGGTGTCAGAGAGCCGGAGAGGGATGACGTGGGTTGAGAGCAAAGGAGGAGATTCAGATGATTCTTTTTATATGTCAGAGAGAGGTGGCAGATGGATAAGCCAAGAATGAACAATAGAAAAAATGGCACGCAGCTTCACGTTACGAAATCGATTTTGCGCGTGGAGGGAAGAAGGCTTAGCGCGGAGAAGAGGAAACCGCGGAGAAGAGGAAACCGCGCAGGAGATCCGACGAGGAGAAAAAATCGACTTCCCTTGCAACGACGCGGCGTACAACGGTGGTCAGGTCGTCCCATCAAGCGAAAACTTTGTCAATGAGCTGTTTTTTCCTGAGACAACGACTTTTCTCTCTCTTCTTTGTCTCTCTTCTTTACATCAGCAAAAATTATACGTGGCTTTGCATGAGAAAAACTACGAGACTGGCTACATACTGACTACATGTAGTACTTGTCCTGAACATGTGCATTCAAAGCACGCATGTGCCAGAGTTGGCAGTTAGCTGGACGCGTGTGATATGGCCGGAGTGGGATCACTGACAGACGACAAATAGAAGCGGGCAAATCGTCCATGGAGAGGACACGGCCTGCTTGCGAATGGACCGGCCCGGTGGGAAGCACCACCATCACAAATCAGGCGACAAGATGATGATGCTAAGCCCTGTACACCTATACTGGGCTGGGCTGGGCCCGAACATTGTTTTGTTCTCTCATGATCCGGCAATCCTATCCATCTTCCGGGAGGGAGGAACTTATCAATCTTCCACTTTGAGATTCGTGCGAGGATAAGTCATCAACGGCGCAGACTCACCCTTTCTCCTCCCCTCTACCCGCGCACGGCCGCACTCCAGATGCTGTTGATGCCGCCGCACACTCGGGCTCCAGCACCGCTCGCCGTCGTTGCACCGACGAGCCGCCACCCCCTGTGCCGACGAGCCGCCACCCCCTGTGCCGACGAGCCGCCCGTTGGGATTCCGGTTAGGGTTAGGGTTTGGGTTGGGTTTAGGATTGCTCCATGTCCCGAGGCTATAAAGGGATGGGTGGGGGTGGTTGCCGGGCCGGCGGTGGTGGCGGTGGGCGGGCGGGACGGCGAGGCGGCGGGGGCGCCGCCTGCCGCGGTGGTGGTGGAGGCCGGTTGGGCAGAGCAAGATGCGGGGGCGGCAGGGCGCCGCCGGAGCCGGGCGGGGCGGTGGAGACGGCGGGGGCTTCTGGACGGAGATGAAGAAGGGAGATGCGGCGGCGCAGTGCTACAGGGAGAAGAAGAACGGTGTTGAGAGGAAGAAGGAATGCTGTCGTGGGCCTGATGGGCCGTGCGACGGAAAGACTTCCTGTCTTCCGCACGATGTATAGAGCGCCCCTCATGATCCGAGTCATTTCGATTGTTCTCCCGCAAAATAAAATGAATTGTTTTTCGTTTATATAAACAGTAGCGAGACAGATGGCCATGCTATGCAGCACCGTACACGGTAGACTTACCCTCGCGAACACCTCCGGTAGCTGGTAGATCTTGTATTGAAGTTACACAAATGTCTCACCGTCGACAGATATGTCGCTACAATTCTAAGAATAATTAGCTGTAAAAACGAGCATTCATGTTCGAGTCAAGACTCGAACCGAGTGAATTGGACTCACCACGAACCTGAATAATGCTAAGTTCAGATTTTACAATTGTTCTTCCTCACAAAATAGTTAATTTCTTCTTGAGTGCTTATATTTTGATGTGAATATATAAAGGATCCGTTTGGAAGGGCTTCTTCTAAGCTAAAGCTGGTGAAGTTAAAAATAGCGATTTTGCCTAGCTTCTGATTCATTTTACCCTCCGCTTACAAAGCATCATCATACTATAGTGCCTCGTTTTGCGTAAAATAGGTGAAACCGAAGTTGAAATAAACCCTCACAAACGGGACTAAGGTTAAAAAGTTCTTATTAATAATTACTTTCTTTGTAAAAAGCTATATATCTAGATATAATATATATCTAGATCTATAGTAAAAAATTATAGTAAAGAATTATGTATCTAAAGACATCAAAACGCGAATGTTAATTTGGGAAGTTGATCGTAGATGATTCTGCTACACAAAATATATAAAATTGATCAGAATCTCAAAGTTACGCCGGAACCGTTGGATGGATTCTGGACGTCGGATATGGGGCCGCAAGTTACGCCGTCACTGAAACCGGCTCCCTCAACGGCACCACCCGTCAGCCTTATCTTCTCAACACCGCCGCCGCCGCCGCCGCCTCCGCACCACGCCGCTGGCCGCCGACACCGCCGCCGCCTCCGCACCACGCCGCTGGCCGCCGACACCGCCGCCTGCTCCTCTGCGCCTCGCCGCCGTCCTCCGCGGCCTGATCCTCCCGCGCGCGCCGCCGGTCGCCGCCGCCTGGTCCTCCCTCCCGCGCCACGACCTGCTCCTCCCGCGCCGCCGGCCACCTCCTCCGTCCTTTCCAACTCTTCCTTTTGCGTCGTCTGCCGCCGTCCTTTCCAACTCGCGCAGCGAACCGAGAAGAGCAGCGGAGACGCCACCAGACAAATCCATTTATTCTTATGGAGGCGCTGCGGGCGTGGAGGGCCTCCTCCAATCTCCTCGGATTCGCGGCCTCCCGCGCCGCCACCGCCGCCTCCGCCGCGAGGCCACTCCACATCCGCTGTTGCTCTGCGGCTGCCGCCACCACGAACCAGAAGCCGCCGCCTCAGGACCGTCGTCGCCGTAGTGCCTCCAGCTCCAGCTCCACCTCCGACCGCGACTCCATCCGCGCCATTCGGCTCAAAAAGGTCAGGTTTGCCTTGCTGTGCGTCTTCAGCTATGCGTCTTCAGTTCTGCAGTGTTAGGTGCGAGCGTTCTGTTACCCCCCAATTCTTGGTCGGTGCTGCTACTGATATGCTTGGGATCGTTGGTTTGACTGGTTGCTAGGTTGAGGAGCTAAGAGGAAAGGGTTTTGAGCCATATGCTTACAAGTGGGATAGGACTCACACGACTAAGGAGCTCCAGGAAGAGTACACCCATCTTGAGAATGGGGAAGTCTGTGAGGAGGCAGCGGTCTCCATTGCCGGTAGGATTGTTGCCCGAAGGGCATTTGGAAAGCTTGTTTTCATGACTGTAAGAGACGATACTGGGACTATTCAGGTAGGTTCTTGAAACTGACTTGCCTTATTTTGTATTTTTGTTAGCCAACTTATTTTTCAGTCAGCTTAATGTTTGCAATCAACACTCGTAATTGTATAATGTGATCTTGTGTAGGATTCTCTTGTATTCATCATGGTTACCATTTCACCTTAGAATTTGATATCAGGTGGATATGCTACCTGATATTGTTGCACTTGTAAGGCATTTTTACATAGCAGCTGAGTTAGGCACCAACGCTATTAGGTAATGACATAATCTTCATTCTGCCAGTATGATTCTTTTTTCTCGAACGATTCAGCCACTATGTAAATGAGGTAGATCATATTCTGCAGTTTTAATTGAATTTATTGTTATTAGTAGCTAGAGAAATATGATAACTTGTATGGCACTGATTGTGTGTTTCTGAGCATTTTTTTTCTTTTGGCTATGATAGCTTTACTGTGAGAAAGACAGCCTTACGGAGGACCAATTTGAGCAACTGAAGGCATTTATTGATATTGGTGATATCTTAGGTGCAAGTGGATCCATAAAGAAGACAGAGAAAGGTTCAGTAACTAAATATTTAATTTCTCTATGGCTTCACTGGTCAGTATTCACCTCAATTTTAAAGCACAGGATATCAATGACTTTCATGAAGTATATTTCTACAGTACTTTGCTCAGAGTTGCCAGTATTATTCTTATATGGCCGAGCAAACATTCAAACCTGACGTTTGCTCTTTAGACTCCCCATTTTTTTCTGCATTATGCTGCTTATAAACTTTAAATTTGTGGAGAAGAATTTGTTTTGTGTGGATTGAGTTCCTAGTATTACCACCTGATTGTAAATTAAATTTGAATAGTGAAACGTTAAGCAACCTGCTTCACTTAGCAGATAGAATAAAAAAACAGCTAAATAACAGACTGCACAATTAATCAACCTGGGCTTCTAGAGTCCAGGGCTATATCTGATTATAGGACTTGATTTCAGTGTGTAATCCTGATAATATTGATATTGATTCATTGCTTATCCTCATTTTGTTGTTTACCTGCTGTCCATATTCTTGACATGTTGGATATCACTGTAGGGGAACTATCTGTTTATATGAAAAATTTTGAGATCCTCACAAAATCCTTACTGCCACTACCAGACAAGTATCATGGTTTAACTGATGTGGACAAACGTTATCGTCAAAGGTTGGCTTTCACCTTGCTTCATCTACCTTCTAAGTCAGATTTTATTCTGATTGTAACTAGCACCCATTTGATACTCTAATATATTCTATCAGTGTACAAGGTTGACTAATGGATAAAAAAGTACCCCTCCCTTCAGAATTACTGTCTTAGCATCTTTATTTCTATTTCTTCGGTCCTGGTTTAAATGATTTCAATTTTTTAATGGAAAGTGGAATATTCATCTGTGCCATCGTTGATCCATGACAGGTATGTTGACATGATTGCAAATCCTGAGGTTGCTGATGTATTCCGAACTAGAGCAAAGGTATTGGCTACATGGAGTGCTGAATTTGCATTCTGAAACTTGTGAACTAGATGAGATGTAAGAGCAAAAATGTTATCTGTTTAATGATGGGCTATTAACTTCAACTATTATTATCTGATTTGGGAACTCCTATATCATTCAAATATTATGTGGCACAGGAACCACGTGTTTCTTTAGAGGTTAAAGTAAGGTTATGGGATGGAGAAAGAAAAATGTATATGTTGTAAGAACACGTCCTTAGGTCCTCCCGGAATAGCTAATTCAGGACAACTTCTTTTACAATTAACTTAGATATTTGCATTTTTGACAGGTGGTTTCTGAAATCCGCAAGACAATGGAATCATTTGGTTTCATTGAAGTTGAAACTCCAGTTTTACAGGTGTATACTGAAAGAATTAGGTTCTTTTTGTATCACTATGCTTGAATCGTTAGTACTGTATTTTCTGATCCTTTTTTTACAACATTACACATCAAAATGGTAAAAACAGGGAGCAGCAGGTGGTGCTGAAGCTAGGCCTTTTATAACCTACCATAACTCACTTCAAAGAGATCTTTACCTGAGGATTGCAACAGAGCTGCATTTGAAAAGGATGTTGGTGAGGTTACAGTTCAGTTTTCGGTTCTTCAGTTTCGGTAACTGCATAGTTGATTCTCAAACCAGTCCATGACACTATCGTTTTATGTGATACAATTTCCTTCCTGTACTTTGATAAGACTATTACTAGGAAATGCTGCATGTAGTATCTTCATAAATGTAGTATATAACAGACAACAATGGTATTCTATTAATTTCAGTTTGATCTTAATTTAGCATGTTAACACAACTATAAATCAATAAGATTTGTAGTTTTTCCTAGCTACATGTGTCTCTCTACTGGTTGATATCAATTGTTTTTCCTAAAATACTAAAGTCACACAATTAGGGGCATATTATATTTCTTCTTAGAGGAGTTTATCATTTTGAGAATTTTATGCTATATAACTGGTGTCTCCCACCTTTTTAGCCTTTCATTAGCATTTGATGGGTGCCAATGAGACCATGCACTGGGCCAAGGGTCCATTGGAAGAGTTGTACAACTATTCTGCCTCAGCACCCATCTTTTTCTTATTTTCAAGGTTATGACTACCGTTGACAAAGTGCAGGTTGGAGGGCTTGAGAGGGTCTACGAGATTGGAAGAATTTTCCGGAATGAAGGCATCTCTACTCGTCATAATCCTGAATTTACCACTATTGAGGTAGGAGTTTATCCCCCAACCCCTCCCCCTCCCTCCCTCCAAACTCTCTCCAAATATGCATGTAATTAATGGTTTACTTTTATCCCTGCCACTATATATTCTATGTTTCCTTGTCTGCCTCCCTTTTTGCATGGCAGAATGTGCTACATAAAATTGAGCCTGGCTTGTTGCCTTGTATTTGCAAACTAGATGTATGAAGCATATTCAGACTATGAAAGCATGATGAATATGGCCGAAGAAATTGTCACTCGATGTGCTATGGCTACTCATGGCAAGCTTAAGGTTGATTATCAGGTAATCAGTTTTTATCCTGCCATTTATTTTAAGTTTATATCACATCCTCTTTTGTTTAGAATTGTGTGGAAATGCATGCTTTATCATGGAAAAATCATGCCACGATTTGTTACTTATTCCAATTTGCTATATTACCTCGAAACCTGTTTTTGTGCAATTTCACCAATTTACTATCGAATATTCATTCTTACCTTGTAGCACAGATGTTGATGGAAACCAGGCACCAACAGTCCCATTGACACTTAAGATGCACAGCTATATATTTCTCCCTTTATACCCATTAGTTAACATGGTCCTGTTCAATAAAACGCAGGGAACTGAAATTTCTCTCGAAAGACCATGGAGGAGGGAAACCATGCATTCTCTTGTCAAAGAAGCAACTGGAATTGACTTCAACAACTTTGGCCAAGATGTTGAATCTGCTAAAATTGCTGCAAGAGGACTGCCAGGGATCAAAGTAGGAAGCAGTGAAAGTACTTCACTGCAATCCTGTTCATCTGTTGGACATGTTCTCAATGAGGTAGGCTTTTTTATACACTTTTTTTAGTTTTCAATAAAGGTAACGAGTCATCCCTTGGTTATTTAACAAGTGGAATTAGACAGCTTTCCTACAAACAAAAAGTGAAGTTTTTATTTATCATAAACAGAAGTCAGTAAAAATATTCTGTTAGCTGTTGCCTTGCCATCAGTAGAAGGTTGAAGCTGAGAACTGTAGGTGGCATGAACGCTTGATGCACTTGTCAGAGTTTGGAGAAGCTAAATGCCCACATTTTTGAAAGACGAGATTTAGATTCTAATTTTTATGGAAAACATTAGGAAGGATCCTACTATATGCAAAGCTTGTAAAAATATAAGTACACACAAGACAAAGAAAAGGAACAAAGAATAAGAAGGGAGAGAACATACAAGACCTTTAGATAGATACCAGACTCCATGGAATCCGGCAGCCAATATAGCTCTCAATCTCCTATTTTGTGGGTGGTTTGATCTTGGCATGCTTCCTTGTTATGGGATCAGAGGCAGTAGTATGTTGAGTAAGCATGCTATTAGTTAATGTGTGTTGCTGATTTCTGTATTTAAGAATTATCTTCTCCTTACTTTCTTATAACTATGAATATATTGTTGCAAATTTAATCATGGATATGGAGGCATGTTGAAAGCTTATCTGGAAAATTTCTAATAATTTATGCGTAAGGAGTTTACTAATGAATTTTACAGATGGTGTAGTTTGTTGAATATGCACACCCAAGATTACTGTGAGAATTGTGCTTTCTTGGTTTGCCTTTCCTGTTAATTGTATCTAGCTATGTGCCTTGAAGTTCAGATTAGAGTAGCTCTGAAATATTGCAGGAGTGCATTGTTTAAGTAGCATGCTGTAATCAAACATAACGCCCCGTCCTCGAAACTGCAAGATTTCAATGTGTCTTATATATCATGCTGTCAAGAGGCTCATTTAACAATTCTACATCTAATGGCAGGTTTTTGAGACTTTTAGATTAGAGTAGCTCTGAAATATTGCAGGAGTGCGTTGTTTAAGTAGCATGCTGTAATCAAACATAACACCCCATCCTCGAAACTGCAAGATTTCAATGTGTCTTATATATCATGCTGTCAAGAGGCTCATTTAACAATTCTACACCTAATGGCAGGTTTTTGAGACTTTCGTTGAATCTACTCTAGTACAACCAACATTTGTGCTTGATTACCCAGTTGAGATATCACCATTGGCAAAACCACATCGGAGGTAAATACTCCCCCTGTTTCAGTTTACATGGTGCCTACATATTTTGAGGGTCAAATACTGTAAGGTTTATGCTTCTTAAACATTTTATTAGTTTAGTGACATAAATCTTACTGTTTGATTCCTTGTGACCATTGTCAACATAACATAAAAGAAATTAACATTAAGTTCCATTTTGGGGCATTAAAAAGTCAAAACACAACTTATATCTCACTATTTCAATATGGAGGGGTATTTTTCTGGTTAAGCACTTTTTAGGGGCTTTCGATAGATATGCAACTCCATGACAAAAAATCTCGTTAATGGAAAATTGTGCGCACAAATACACAATAGTTTTACTATGCATTACGCCCATTTGGACTCGTGTTGTAGACACATTTGTGGGCAGGCAACATATGCACAGCAAGGAGTCAGCTTGAGACAGATAGACTTAGTCGGTTTGTTTAGATATTGCGTAGGAGAGGCCTCTAGCTGAGTTGGTTAGGTGGCTCCAGTAGCACTCCTCAGGTCCTGGGTTCGACTCCTCGTGGGAGCGAATTTCAGGCTGGGGTTAAAAAAAAAAATCTCCTCGTCTGTCCCATGCCAAAGCATAGGTCTAAGACCCGGCCCAGGTCGTTGGTTGTCTTACATGGGCTATGGTGCTGCTATGTAAGGGTGGGGGCAGGGGTTCGGGGGTTTTCTCGACCTGCATGAGAATGTCTTCTTCTTCTTAGCAAAATGCTCAGGGGCTGTCTTACCCCCCGCAGGTCGAGTTTTTTTTTAGAGTTCTGCTTGAAGATTGTTAGGCTGGTTTGTTAGAGATAGACTTGGGACGAGTTGTAAGCTTATGGAATTGTAACTGCACAGACCCTATATATTGAGGGTGAGGTTGATCAGGAAAAGTAAGCAAGTATAAACCTTAATAGCTCAGAGCCTGCATCATGAGGGCGAGTTTGTTTATCTCTTGTCCCGAATTAGCCTACCTATCTTCCAAATCCCACTCCCATATCACATCGGCTCCTATTTGTGCTCATCATTCTAGAAACGGTTGATGCTTCTGCAATCTGTGCTAAAGGCCAGATCATTAATAGGTTATCTGCTCATATAACTTTAAAACTTTTCCACACATGCACAGTTCCAGATTATATAATGTTCTTTACTGGATGCTAGTGACCTTTCGGTACAAATTAATTGTGTTATTTATTTTGGTTATCTGAATAGAGTATCTGTGTATGTATGATGAACTTTTGTGTTCACTTCAATAGTTTGTTTCTCTTGCTGTAGTTATGCTGGCCTTACTGAGCGATTCGAACTTTTTATATGTGGTCGTGAGATTGGCAATGCATTTTCTGAGCTCACAGACCCAATTGATCAGGTAAGAATGTGTCACTTTCTTACTGCATACCTAAGTACCATCATTTGAAGCATTCTTTGTGAAGTTCGGTAAGGACATCGAAAAGAAGTTTGTGTCCTGTGATCATATGCAAATATTTGTAATTTATTTGCAGTTGACAAGCTGTAAAACTACATGTGGTATGGAATGGTCTAGTAGTATGAAACATTTTATTTTATTTTGCTTCAAAACCTCTTTGTCCCACTGACCTCTGACCTAGCTTGGGTCCATGTGCAAGAACCCCAAAACCTTGGTTAAACTAAAACCTAATCTGCAACAAACAGTTACTTCTGGGTATTGACACAGCTTGTTATTGCTATTAGTGTGGGTCCATACTCGAAAGGCTTGTAAACTAGACAGCAAGGCCAAACCAAGGTGTACTATTAACTTCCAACAGTCTGCCCGTGACGTACCACCTTACAGCTTAAAGTAGATATCAAATTTCCCCGGCAAAAGCTCCTTCCTGGAAAATGGAGAGAGAAAAAAGATACAGTTCAGTCCCTGAGTGATAGGATGTTTTTGATGATCATTAAGATAGCTGGAAATCACATACATGCTTTTTAGCTCCATGTCTTGAATTCTATCTCAAGTTATCATCATTTTATAAGTCACTTTAGTTTCAAAGGAGCAGCATGTTTTCTTTTCTTGCAGAGGAGCCGTTTTGAAAATCAAATAAAACAGCACAATGCTAAACGTGCTGCAAGTGCTAAGGTCAAATCTACTGAGGATCAAGGAGATGAGGATGATTATTCCTATGAAGTTTGTTTAGATGAAGACTTCTTAACTTCTTTAGAATATGGAATGCCACCAGCATCAGGAATGGTATGGCTGATCAACTGCTTGCAGCTAGTGTGTTATAGTGGTTGCTAATTTGCTATTGTTATTAGAACTATTCACTTAATTATTTATCAAGAACATGTCGCTTGTGTAACTAACTTTTTAGGAACTTTACCTCAGGGCCTGGGTATCGACCGGTTAGTAATGCTTTTGACGAACTCTGCCAGCATAAGGGATGTTATCGCCTTTCCCGTCTTGAAGATTCAGCAATAGATCCTTCCTTTTAGGTAAGAAGAGATACACTATTGGTAAGAGAAAGTGTGGTTGTCAAAGCAATCATCGGCAGGTTCCTTTTTGGGCTTGATTTTACATTTGTTAACCTTTTAGCTGATAGATATGGCCATTGATTAATCGATAAATTGTGATGTACTATGGTTGAGTCCCGACAATATTTATAGCAAAAACAGCTGATAGATGTGTCAACACTTGAATCAATAATGGATTCCACATATTTCGTGGGATGCAATCAATGTGATTCAAAACAGCAGGAAACTCTTGACTCACAATGCATAATACCTTGAATTATCATTCAATAAATTGTTTGATATATGGACTCTTGAATGTATTGCTTAATGTCTGATTCCTAATGATGCAGTGTCATGTGATTCTAGATTCATGGAGTTGCCTGTACAATGTAGTCCATGTTTGATCTAGAATTTTCGCTTAATTTATAGGAGCAGTTTGCTTGCAGCAAGTCCGGCCAGTTTCAATGGGGAGTTTCATGAGAGTTCCGTGGTATTAAATTCAATGCCACATCAGCAAAATTGTTGACTTGGTAAGGTAATTAATAAGAGGGAGTTTCATCAGATGAGAGAAGAGTTTCATCCCCATAACACTCATCTGGTACAGTTACCTAATTCTCAGTCTAGATAACTGCACAATGGAACTGTGCACTAAGACTGGGCTAACCCACATAATCGGGACTCGGGACTTAAAACAGGTGGGGCTAAGACCTCCACATTATCTCTTGGCGCGTATGTAAAAAGGGAGGATGAAATGGACTTTTTTATCTCCAACAGCTTTAGTTCAAACAGGATAAATTTTAGGTGATTATGGAAACTTAAAGAAGTGAGAAGACTCAGACTAGATGAGATGATGTGGTCTACTGGTGTATCACAAGTTGATTATGTAAAATATGTAGAAGGATAATACCATTTTTCATATTTCTACTAATTATGTGCACACGAAGAATGAGAATTATGAATCATCCTTTTTAAAGGAAAGAACTTAATCGAGCTTCGTACCGCCTTCCGGTCTCTGGATTAAAAGTACTCCCTCTCTCAGCCGTTGGATCGGGAAGCAGTCAGTCAAGAACGGCCCCATCCCCCTCCGTTCATCTCGGGTTCACGTGCCTGATGCGCCTATGCGAGCACCTGATCGTCCTCGGAACACGGGGGAAAAAATTAACACGAGGCAGTGTGGCACCCAAAAAAGAAAAAAAAAAGAAATTCTAAAAAAAAACCCCGAAGATCTCCACCGTGTCATCCTCCTCCTCCTAAATTCCCATTCCCCAATCCGTCGGATCGCACCACCAGCAGCAGCAGCCGACGACGACGGCGGCGACTGCCGGAACCCCTCCGGCGGCCAATCGCGACGAGCCCCGGGCTCCCCACCTTCCAAACCCTACCCGTCGAATCGCGCGCCTCGATCCGTTCCCGCCACGCCGATCCCGCGCCGGGCCGTCCAAAATCCGGTCGGGACTCTCCGCCGCCGGGCGTTGATTGGGGATTCAGAATATTAGGCGCCGCGAGCCGCGGCTCCCGCCCGCCGATGCTTGGCTAGCGGAGGAGGCGGCGGCGGTGGCGGTACCATGTTGCAGTGCCTGGATGGGGTGAGGCACCTCTGCGGCGTGCTCCTCAAGTGCTGCGACATCGACCTCAAGCAGCCCAACGGCCTCGAGGACCCGGAGGTCCTCGCCAGGGAGACCGTCTGTACGTTCAGGCTGCTACTTTCGCTTCTGCCCCTCGCGTTTTCCTAGCAGCGCAATCGATTCCATTTCCAGTTGTGTTCTCTTTGTCTTACGGCATGGTCTGCGTGTGTGGCTGTGCTTGCAGTTAGCGTGAGCGAGATCGAGGCGCTGTATGAGCTGTTCAAGAAGATCAGCAGTGCCGTGATTGATGATGGGCTGATCAACAAGGTTAGTGGGTACAGGCCCAGCCATTTTTCGGGGAATAGAATGATGCTTCTCTATACATATGATCTTGAGGTGTGATTCGGTTCCTGATGCTCTTGTCTTGGCATGACAGGAGGAGTTTCAGCTGGCGTTGTTCAAGACTAGTAAGAAGGAGAGCTTATTTGCTTATCGTGTAAGACTACATTGTATTTTTCTGTTTTACTGTTTGTTCAGTGTAGTTGTGCATGAAAAATAAGTAGTGCTGTTTCGTATATTGTTCATGATCATTTATTGGTCCTCAATGCTCTGGAGCACGAGATCTTGGGGGTTGGTGGAAAGTTGACTTGTTGATTGGGCACATAGATTCTATTAGTAGAGGAGGTTTCTCTGCAATGCATTTTTTTTTCATGCCTTCATCATTCACTTGTAATTTGTTTCTCATCACCCCCATCATTATCAGTGAAACCAGCAGGTAGAATGTCCACTATGCGCTGCTAAAAAAATAATCATTTATGGATTGAAGCTATAATGCCAAGAACATAAAGCTACACTTGCTAAGTTTTCTTTTGCTAAACAAAAAACATGATCCATGCCCTCCAATCAGAATTTGCAATAATCATTTATGATGCTGCATTTATATGCCAGTAATTGTATCCAATAAGAAAGTATTCAAGTGAGAATGATGTTGATACATAATATTTATTCCATCTTGTATGGCAATAGTCCTTACCATTACCCCCTGTTCTTGCAGGTATTTGATTTATTTGACACAAAACACAACGGAATTCTAGGATTCGAGGAATTTGCCCGTGCTCTCTCAGTATTCCATCCCAATGCTCCTCTTGATGAGAAGATTGACTGTAAGTTCATAAAAAAATTAGGGCAATTCCACGGTTGAGTCCAAAATCAACCAGTGCACTAGAGCAGCCACACACTCTATTGCTCTGTTCAAAACAATACAAAAGGATACCTTTAAGGACACATGAACATGTTTATTATAGAAGAACAACTCATTTTTGCCTCCACTCTGCATGGCAAATTTAGTTATTTGGACAACTAATAAATTACCAGAATGTGACCACTAGTTGCATCGCTACAACTCAAAAAGTGAAGCTTAGTAACATTGTACTGCTACCTAGTGTGATTAATTTGCAAAAGTAGTTAAGTACTATCCAGTTTTATGAATTTGATTCTGCCTTGCATGTAGATGCTGAGGCCTTAGGGTTTTGATGCAATATTTGCCACCAAATGCCCTGTCCATTATTTGTTTGATAGTGCTATTAGAGATGTTAGCAGAAAATCATGTCAAGCATTTGCCACAGTCTGGGGAGTACGGTCGCAATACTGAAACTCAAAAGGAATTGACAGGTTATCTCCCTTGTTCTGTGTGCATTTAAAAAGTAATTCAGACTTGTGAGTGCAACAAAAAGCTGCTAGTCATAATCCATACTGAAGTTTTCCCTTCTGTGGATCATCTTGCTATCTGTGAATATTTGGTCTTTCTTGACTTGGAGGAAATGTCAATATGGGCTGTAACTCTCTCCAGTTCGGTTCTTTGATATTGCACAGCAATGTAGGAAAACAGGGGAATTCCATAAGTTTGTTTTTAACATATATTCGTGCCTTATCTATATTAATCCTGCTTTTGTTCCTTCTATGTTTGTAACTGAGGGTACAAAAAAAACTTAGAGCTGTCTCTACAATCCTTGCAGTTTCGTTCCAGCTATATGACCTTAAGCAACAAGGCTTCATTGAAAGACAAGAGGTATTTGCTACTGAACTTAACATGTTGGTAGGATAAGGGTTTTTAGGTAGCGCATCCAACAACCCGGGTGATTAGCTGGCACACTTGATATCTGCCTTTTCATTTTCCATTTGTTTTCTGTTTTCTTTATTTTTGTTCTGCATTTTGATCAGTTTTTGTTTTTCATTTTTCTTCTCTAATCATTGCTGGCAGTGTTTTTAAGGCGTCGCCTAGGCAACAAGGCGGTGGTGGTTCGCCTCGCCTAAGGTGTCGCCTTAGCCCGCCTAGGCGTCGCCTAGGCGATAAGGCGGTGGTGGCTCGCCTCGCCTCGCCTTAACGCTTTAAAATCCGTGATTGCTGGTCATGTATAGCCAGAACTACCAAACAATCACCCAATTCCATCTGGTTAAATACTTGCTACCGAACTTTTATTGCAATGTATTTGGTTATCATGAATCAGATTTGTGTTCAAATTGATACCAGCCTTTTTCATCCATCCTATATACTACTTGTTTTTCTTGCTGGACTTTGTCTCTAGCCTTATCTAACATGCCTGGGACAAGACTTTGTTGTTGCGTGTATACTGGTTTTAGCCGTAGGAGCTTTGGGTTCCTGTCATGGGAGGTTTGTAGGAATCAGTCAATATAGAATGTTGGGAGACGTTAAAAGATTTAAGAAATGGATGACCACAGGTTTACATCAATCACGCAATGGCTTGGTCCTGGTATACAAATAAAGGAAAAATTGCAATAATTCACCTGGAAATATGTCAGAGTTTGATTAAACCCTACAACTATTTTGTCACTTTAATCCCCACTAATATATCACTGTTTGAACTTTAGCATGCTGGGTCTTAATCTGACTTCTGTCACTTGGCCAACCAGCCCTCTCATGTGCTGATGTGGGCTTGGGTAAAGTTGTTGGAACTGGACCCTTCAATATGAATTTGTTTGGTCTACCAAAGTAGCTTGATGTGTATAGAGCCGAAATAGTTTGCCTCCAACAGACAGTGAAAATCTAATTTAGGTCAGATTGTTTTTCTTTTGCAATAGATTGGCATGGTTCATGAAACATATGTTGCAGAATTACACTTGTACTCTCTCTCTTTTTTTGTTGTTGAGGAAGTATACCTTTTATTGTTTGAAATTGCCGTTATTTTTATTTGAGCCAAATAACTTTCCTGTGCAAATTTATGCTTGTTTATAAAAGAAATGTGATCATCATCTTTTACATGCTGTATCTTAATGATTTCGTTTTTTTTTTGCTATTAGGTTAAGCAAATGGTTGTTGCTACACTTGCTGAGTCAGGAATGAATCTTTCAGATGAAGTCATAGAGAGCATCATTGACAAGGTGCACTTGAAACGTTTTGCTTTCACATACCTGCCTAGCTATTTATTTTTGCCATTTAGAATCCGTACCCAGTTAAGCGTTTTTAGTTTATTAGGAGTCTTGGAATTAGATTAAGAAAGGAGTCCAGACAGCAGCATCACCTTGTGGCAAGGCCGCAGAGGATTCCTGGTTGGTTGTAACTATTGTGGACTTGTGGTCCACTGGTTGGTGGAAGAAGTATGTTGGGAGGCAGCATGTAACAATACTAGGGCAATAAAGTGGCTCTAATGCTGTCTAACTCGGCCAAGAAGAGATTTAGGAAAGATGAACATGTATAGTGGAGCTTGGGGTTTTTTGTCTTGTTACGAGTTTATCCTAGTAGAACGCTTTGTAGAGTCTTGGTAGAAGTTGATGTCTTCTAATTTTGTCAAGTTACTGAACTATATAACCCATAATTGATAATTCTGTGGGACCTACTTGTTAGGTTATAAAAGTATTAGTATTGTTTATGGTTGTATTCTTTTTGTTGATGAAAGAAGAATTAGTCCCTAGTGACTCACCCCAATGCATGTTTGAACTCCTTACACACTAACCTCCTTTAAGCAATGCCATTTGGCTTTTCCCTGTATGGTAGTGTCATTGTGAATGAATGATTATAACATAATCTTTCTGTTGATAACACAAATTTTACCGCTGTCAGGCTAAATTGAGGCTGTCACTCAGTAATATATGTCAACACAAGATTTTACCGCTGCCAGGCTAAATTGAGGCTGTCACTCAGTAATATATGTCGATCC
>NC_028458.1:11032864-11053695 GCF_000263155.2 Setaria italica | reverse complement strand
CAATCTAGTGAGTCATCATGTGAGGATGCTAGTACCTGTGTTCATTACTTTTTAGTAGATACTTTGAACATACTTTTTGTGGTAACACAAATGGATGGCTATAACCAATAGTGCCTATTTGATTTGGAGTGTTGATTTGAGTTAACAGACTTGAGTTATGACGTAGTTTCAAAACATACTAGTTACTATAAACTATAGTGTAAACATACTAGTTAACAGACTTGAGTGTTGATTTGAGTTAACAGACTTGAGTCACAGCAAATTGTTGAACAAGTGCTATCACATTGCAAACTGACTGGCACATTGCGTGCTATTGTATTGTTTTGTTAAGTTTTGTGTTTTTCTCTTGCTACAAGACTTTTGAGGAGGCAGACACAAAACATGATGGGAAAATCGATAAAGAAGAATGGCGGAATCTAGTACTGAGGCATCCCTCGTTATTAAAGAACATGACTCTTCAGTACCTCAAGTAAGAAATACTATCTTGTTTGTGCACAGTTGACTGTTTACTTTTTAATTGATTTATTTTCCGTGAAACTAGATAGTGATGTTGATGAATGATACTCCCTCCGTTCTTAAATATATGATGCCGTTGACTTTTTTCATTTGTTTGACTATTCGTCTTTTCTACAAATATTTTTGCAAATAGATAAACCTACAAGTTAAATCTAAAATACATTTGACAATAGACATAATGATACACATTTTACTTTAGTTAACTAACTTGTTCAATAGATATTGGTGGTCAAAGTTGGAGTAAAAAGTCAACGGCGTCATATATTTAAGAACGGAGGGAGTACTTGAGATAAGGCCAGGTGTTATGTGCACATATTTTTAGAGATTGGAGCGGGATTTGTGGGAGAATTGGGGGATATAAAGACTTAAAGAGAGGAAGGCGGCCGCCAGGAGGTGGCCATCAACCTAGGATTTGGGGAGTGCAGGGGCGCGACAGCCACAGAGTGCTGGTGTCCTAGCCCTGGGCAGAGAGGGGGCTAGGCCCTTGATCTTCTACTTATAGTTTCTAAGGGTACAGGAGGCCTCTATATGTATTGAGGAGACTCTAATTGGATTGCAAGTATCCTAACCTTCCCTATTTTAGAGGGATCCTTTTCCATTACAAGAGATAGACTTCCTATCCAACTAGGCTCTAGATCCTTGTTCATTATTAGACTTCGTGCCCAACTGGGAGGGACTGCGATACAGTACCCATGGTACTGTTCACGCCGGTTAACAGTTCCTAGGGCCATGATGGGTCACTTATTGGGCCTAGACACCTAGTTGTTCATGGGCCATGACATCAGTATAACGTAAGAGTTTTGGTCTGCTTTTGAAAGTTTTACTAACACATTAGAGTTATCTCTGCATTACTTATGCAGTATCCTGTACCTGCTGCATCTTATACAACTTTTCTAGACATGGAAACATTTTAAAAAATGCCAGAAAACTTTTCAGAGAAACTTCTTTCGACAAAATTTCCCAAGAACATCTTTGACAAATAAAGAAATATTGAAAAAATAAAAGAAAACGGAGCTTGCCAAGCTGCTGCTCAGGATGCACCACGTTGCTGCTCTGAGGATGCAGCGTGTTGCGCTGCTTGGCAGCCGCCTGCCGCTGCACCCCGTCAACTGCCTGCCGCCGCCCCCCACACAGCGCCGAGGCCACATGCAGACCTCCAGCGGGACGACAACACCAGGTCCCCGATCCCTGCTGCGAGGCGCGCTAAGCTGTCAGTCGCCGAGATCTGTCGGATCTTAGAGAGAATGGGAGGGGGCAGATCTGTGGGAGGTGGTGGAGCGTCCGCATTGGGTCTCCCCACGAGACCGTCCTCTGCCGCATTGAGGAGGGTTGCCCTTGCGAGGCTTGGCTGCTGGTCACCATCATGCCAGGACTCCCTCGCGCTGACTCGGGTGAGATAAAAAGAGAATGTGAATGAGAAATGAGGCTGCAGGAAAATCAGGGAAAAGGGGAAAGAGCTGTGAATGCTGTGGGCTCCACGTGTGTGAAATAAATACCACTGGGAGTGCTGTGAACCGTGCTTAGGTCCTCCATGAATGTCTTGGATCCGTGCATGTTCAGTGAGCTTCTGCAACAGATTAGTTTTGATGAACATTTTTACTTACTTGAGTAACTCCCAAAAATATGGCATGGGAATTTTGACACATGCTTCACCTAGCAGATTTGTCATCCAAAACAATGTAGTCCTCCCATTGCCCACCTTCACCATGATTGAGGCTTGTGTAGTCCTGCACAACCACGTTTTTCTCAATATAAATATCGGATGTTCTGTTATCAGTGTGCTTGAACTACGGTCCAGCAATCCCAAACTTAGTGCATAACCATGATTTATCAAAAGATCTGGGACACCAAAGTCATCAAATTCAATTGACGGACAGACTTTATTCCATGGAAAGCAATACTTGCGACTTGCTGTCCTTATTGACTTAGTTGAAACAAACTTTAATCACCTATTTATGCATTTTTCATAGCTAATAATTGATAAATTGGCATGGCTGAAGGGAATGATTCGACCACTACCTTCCACCCAGTGAGCGTAATTCACCTTTCCACTTAGGCAACTTTGGCAGGCAGCAAATCCTATAGACAAGCAGCTGATTGGCATAGCTGAACATTTTTTTTCTAATTTGGTAATTCTGAAACTGTCAAAGACAGGAAGGATTCTGTTGGCATATCAAATTCAGTCAACGACAAAGTAATTAACGATGGCCATAACATCATCCACATAAAAAAGAAGCCTTTAATTATCACTCAAGGCACATGCATTGAATCATGAATTAGAAATTAATGTTAATGTTTCAGTTTGAACCACACCATTTTTTGATAGTGCTTGGTTCAGAGGGACATGTCAAACCATTATCAAGTCATCATCTCATATCTTTTTGACTTTTTTATTTTTAACTTTGAGGCATGATAAATTATATATTCTGTTGTAACTTGGTCTTGGTAATTGCTTCTTGTTTGCTTCTGTACTGTTCTCTGCCTACCTCAAAGTTCACATTCAGAGTCTAATCATAATGATGCTGGGCAGGGACATCACCACTACATTTCCAAGCTTTGTCTTCCATTCTCAGGTTGATGATACATGAAACTATGAGATCCTTTTTTGCCCCTAATGAAACATCAGAAGGTAGTCCCAGTGCTTTTTTAAGCAAGCTTTCCAATGTTGGTTTGAAGGTTCAGCAGATGCCATACCGTTCAGAAGTTGTATGTTCGTTCCGAGAAGTCAAAGCTTTGTTGTTAATAACACCTTTTCATTTCTTGTTCAAAATTCTGGCTGAAATCAATCCTCTGTTTTTTTTTAATTTGGTTGTTGACTAATTCTTGGTGTACAAAGCTGCAGTTAAAGTTCCCCTTTAGTGAATTGTATTTTACTCAGGAAAGTATTATATTGTATATTTATGATTAATGACTGCTGGAGACAAGCCTGACTCAATTAATTCTGTTACCATTACCTGCAATGGTGGCTATCCTTTTTAGAATAGGTATCTATATTGTTCTGCTTGATTCTTGTGATTTGTAATTATAAGCTGCTCAATTCATTTGAAGGTTGCAGTCATTTTTTCTGTACATGACTGCTCGTAAGCAGATGCGTTGAAATCTGTTGAAATCTATTTTCTGATCTGATGGGTGCGTGACATGGTCACTGGAGTAGCTGGTCGGTAAGTTCATTAACTTCTGGTGTGTGTTCGATTGCAAAGAACAACTTGTCTTCGGCAAGGATGTCAAACCTAACTGGGGGGCATTGCTCTTTTGCACGATTGATAGTTGTATGCCAGGCTAAACTTGTTTGTTGGGCAAAAAATACTTTTAAGACGATCTAGCGGAGGCAAACATGCAACCTACGAACTATGTGATATGCTGTTCTTCAGACCCTCCATGGCAGAACCGCAGATCTTGCAGCATTGCTCGAAGCCCCAATTTCATGCTCTGCAATGGAATTCCATGCTCGTTCTAATGATTTTAGCTCAGGTCTGAATTTTCTCCAGTTACTTGATGTTCTGGTGTGAATTTTTTTTTACCTTGCGTTAGAGTTCTAATGTGATTGTTCTGAGCTCTAATTCCTAACAATGGATCTTGGAAGGGAATTGCAACATTTACCCAACTGACATTTTTGCAATTGATCAAGAGTGATAAAAGGAAATACGGTTTACAGGTGCAAAAGGTCACAAGCTTACAAAAATAGGTCCTACACATTCTAGAGGTATTATTGTGCACAAGAAAATTGAAGTGCAATGATTACAGTTAAAAAAATTGAAAAAAAAGTACATTTTACTTCTCACAATCCATTTTATCCGCTTAACCCAAACAAAATTTAGCCTACTTTACTAATTCAATTGGTCCAATCTACTCCTGAACAAAATGTGAATTAAATAGGTCTTGAAATAAAAAAAAATGTAGAAAAAATAGGTTGGGATTTCACATACATATTTCGGGTAAAAAAATTATGGAGATAGAAATATTTTGATTTACTGCATTGTTGGCACAATAACGTAACTGATGATGACCACAGTTGGGTCTAACTCGCGAGTTAACGGCATGCACACTCCGACAGCACTAGCTAGAAACTAATTAATTGACCTTTTATCTTTGACCGCTGACTAGCGGCCGCCGCCCGTTTTCTGCTGATTCCTTCACTGCTGCGCACCTCTTCTAGAAAGAGCACGAATGTACTGCTAGCTAGTCTGCTAGTTCAAAAAGAAAAGAGATGGGAAATACGCTCACTCGAAGTTGTACGGTAGAAGTATGTACTTCTTGTAATATTGGTTGTCTAGAAACTTATATATGTTCTTCAAGGTCCGATTTGGTATATCTCTTGCAGTTGACTCATTTATAATATCCGGGTCCATGAAATCGATGTCATAGTATCCTTTCCTCTGGCAAGTTTGAATCTCCATCCTACATGATACAAAATCAAATAGGAGTTAAGATATCGCACAATAATTAGAGTAGGAATTTTGAAGTTAGAGCAATTTAAAGACTTGCAGAACCCAGGAACTGATGAGTGACTTGTCAAGTGCGTCAATCAAAGGAAATAGAGTTCCTCCACTAGCACATTTATAATGTCTTCCCTATAGAAATAATGTTGATCTCCAATTCAAACTTCGAGCATGAGTAAATCGTTGGCTAAAACTTCCATGTACCATTGGTGCAATTTTTACATCTTCGTTGGAAGATGATCCACCAACTGCGGCCACACAAGCTCTTTCCCTAACTCAAATTTCCATTTACCAGCCCTAGTGTGTTTTGGGATGTGATCCTCCCCTCGAAGTTGAGCTGCGGTGAGATTTGTATCTTTGACGAATAGAAACATGTTCTTATCAAACTCTGAAAGCACCTGGAGTGGGGCAATCGATTGTGCGGTCGTAGTCAGGTAGCGATGGTGTCAACTGTTCTCCATTGGGACCTATCAACGGGGTGTCTGATCATTTCATGTTCTTACGTTCTTTTTTATGCCAACGCATCAACTTTGCATGTTTCTTATTTCTGAATAAACGCTTCAAGCGTGGTACTATAGAGAAATACCATATTATTTTCGTAGGAACTTTATTCTTGTTGGCCTACCCCCCAACATCACCGTGATCATCTCACCTGATCTTATAACGCAGTGCTTCGTACACAAGACAAACCTCCAATTTCTCATATTCCTCACCGCGATAGAGGATACAGTCATTAGAATATGCATGTATCTTTTATACCTCCAAACTCAGAGGGCAAACAACCTTTTCACTTCATACGTTGAGGATGGCAATTTGTTCCCTCGGAAAGCATGTTCTTTATAATTTTCATTAACTCATCAAAACCCTTATCAAAAACTCCATTTTTTGCCTTCTATTGCAGCATTTCCAGTGTGGTACCCAACTTTTTTGCCCCTGTTTGCAATCTAGGTATAACAATTTCTTATGATCATCTAACATACGCTCGGATTTCTTTGACTCCTTCACATTCTCACAGTTTTTCTTTGCATCTCGCAACACCTGACCTAGATCATCGGTAGGACCTTCTACTGCAACCATCTCTTCTTCAGCCTCGCCCATTGCAGCATCTACAAAGGTACCTCCTTGAGTCTAGTCAGGAATGTAGTTACCATCTTCTTCATCATCATCATGTTCCATCATAGCTCCTCTTTCCCCGTGCTTGGTCCAAACGAAATAGTTAGGCATGAATCCCGAACTCTATATGTGGGCGTGAATAGTCTTTCTGGATGAGTAATCCGTCTCATTTTTGCACATTCGGCATGGACAACAAATGAAACTAGACGGCGGCTTGTTGGACTCTGCAAGATCGAGAAAACCACGCGAGGCATTAATATACTCCATGGAGTGTTTGTCCGCGTTGTACATCCATTACCGATCCATCTACAAAATATTACCGAACCAAAGATATTCTGATCATCCATAGAATTATACATGAAACATAACAAACATGATACAAATACCATTAAACTTAAATGTTGCTGAAAGTTTAGATAGAAATACACAAATTTAAATTTCAGATCCAAACAACATGATACACTACAACAAACTCAAATGTTGCTGAAAGTTTAGATAGGAATACACAAATTTAAATTTCATACCAAAACAACATGATACACTACGACAAACCATCCAATGAGTACTTTCTAGGAGGACTTTAAACATCCTTGGGCCGCGAAGATGAAGATTTCGCTGACCCAGCCTCATCATGTGATTTATTTGTGCCTCCTGCGACGGTAGTACTCAATGGACCTGAAACCTCCGGGACTGGCGGTGGAGCATAATGACCACCAAAAGGAGGTTCCTGACCCGCTGCAACAGCATCTTCATAACATCTTTACAAATAACGAAGCATTGCTCTCTCCCACGTACTCATTTTGTTTGGCTTATCATGAGGGCCAACTATGATTTTTCCCTTGCCACGAGAGGAACGATGATCGCCCCCACCATCGCCACTACCTCCAACAGCAGTAGCCATATCTATGTGCCATAATTTATTTAGCTCATATTTGCAAATGATAAAACTATGAAGAAATTATATTTTTTCCACAGTTTATTTAGCTCAAACATAACATATAAATGAAAATTTTCTCCATTGTAGGTTATTCTAAAAATGACTAATTACATAGTTCTATTTCATCTTATTATCCATATGTACCATAATTTATCTCGCTCATATTTGCAAATGACTAAAATATGAACAAATTATATTTTTCCTAGAATTTATTTAGCTCATATTTGTAAAGGACTAAACTGTGAAATTATTCCTCTAATCTCGTATCAATTTCTTTGACTAATAAGAAATATAGCATCCAAAAAATTGTAGCTTATTCTAAAAATCACAAATATGAGCTCTAAATAACACATGCATATAAATGAAAACTTTCCCCATTGTACTTTGTTCTAAAATCATAAATTACTCTAACTCTAAAGCATAAAACTTTGTATCTAACCAGATATCAAGGGAGGATGAAGTGTCTAACCTTTAGAATACTTGAACGAGTGAAATCCTCACGAAATGGTCAAAAATCTGGTAGCACCTCCCTTATTTCACCATGAATGGATGAAGCTCGAGCTGTAGAAAATATCTCGGATAGGAGGAAGAAGACGTCTGATTCAAAGGAGGGAAGTTAGTACCGGTTGGAGGCTCCAACCGGTACTAAAGTCAACCATAGGATCACGGGAGGCTCCTGAAGAACTAACCGTTAGACCCAATACTAATGCTCACATTAATACTAGGTTAAAAATCAACTGGTACTCACTAATGACTCAGTTTTTCAATAGTGGACATCTGCAAGCATGCATGCTGTCAGATGTGCAATCTACTGTCCTGTGACTATGCATGTCATTTAGCAGGACAACAATGTGTGTTGAGCCGACACTTTTTTGTTTTGACAGTTTATTATTAACTATAATCTCTCTACATGCATGCTTGAAGAAGTATTACCGAGCACTACGGTGCGCTTTTCCAAGTACTGAGTAACCAGCAGTTTCAATACTAGCAAAGCTAGCATGTGTTGCCCCGTGTGGTTAATTAGCATGCATGCGTTCCAGGTATAATCCAGCTTGCTGATTTTTTTTTTACAAACACAGATGCTTTATATACACGCGCGCGAATCAGCACTGTCAACAAAAGCACGCGTGCACACTTTACCCTTCAAACACATTAAAGAGATTGTGCCAATGAATATTGAGATTGATGAAATTACGATAGACGTTTGTAAGTAATAGGTGTTCACAGACTAAGAGGGGGAGGGAGTGAATTAGACAAATTTAAAATCCTTAACCTATGACTTTTACTATTTATTTCAAAATATAAATTAGATCCTACTATCTAGATGTGCAATCTATGGTTGATCTAGTAATTCTTCCTACCCAAAATAAGTTTTGCAACTTAGAGCCAATCCTATCAAGATACTACTCTAGTAAGTAAAGCACTCTAGTAAAGTACTCAAGTTGCAAGTATGAAATACAGAAACGTAAAGGAGTGCGTTAGAAAGAATGCAAACTGGACACGATGATTTATCCCGTGGTATCGGTAGGCAAATGCCGCCCCTAGTCCACATTGGAGCTCCACCGAGGATACACTCTCGATCACTGAGTCTCTCCCGGTCAATGTCTTAGACTCGCCACAAAGGCTCGTGCCAAGCCAAATGAGGAGTTTCCCACTAAGGCAAGGCTCACAACTCCCTCTCTTCCGGTTACTTTGACACCGTCTTCACTACGGAGTTTCTACACCAAGAAAGGGGTCTCTTCGTCCCCCGCACACGGTCGTTGACACCGCTCCACACCAAGCCGGAGGGTCGAAGACTTGTCGGCGAGCCACCAAGACTCCCTTGTACGACCGTGGTTCACTCCTTGAACCGATCACAAGGTAGCAACACCTTGCACTCCCTCTTTTCTAGGCCTATCCCAGCACTAATCACTCTTCTAAACTTGTGCTAAGCCTTTGATTAATCTCTTATGTACTTTTGGTAGCTTGGATGTGTTCTTGATAAGTCTTGATCTCCAATGAATTTCTGCACACTCCAGCTACTCCAAATGAGGGGGTAGAGAACGTATAAATAGCCCAACATATCAAAAGAGCCATTGCTCCAACGGCTAGAAAAACGGCTCCAGGAATTCGTCCGACGCTTAGTCCAATAGTACCATCGGAATAAGCAGTGCTGCAATATGCTCCTTCGTAGTTTGGTCATAATTCTCAACTCCGAACTCCGATTTTGATTATCTTGTATTTGTTGGAAAGCTTATGAAATTCTACACATGATTCTAAAAAAATCTAGACGATTCAATCACATTTTGAGCACCGGATGAATGCTAAAATTCCAATGGTACAGTCGGACCTTTCGGTCACCACGTCGCTACCCTTTGTATTTTGGTCATAACTTTTTACTTCAAACTTAGTTTTTGATAATCTTGTACTTGTTGGAAACCTTGTGAAATTCTACACAATGTTCTTAAAAAATCGAGACCTTTTGATCAACTATTAGCATAGGATTAATACCTCAAAAGTCTGACGCATACAATTTTTCAAGCGTCAGATCTCTTCTAGTGCCCCCTCATCCATTTGTCATCTCTCTGGAGATTTTGACAAAGTAAATATACAAACTCCGATGGTAGCATCAGATGATTTGGTGCATGCCCTTGTACATTCACCAGATCAATCGTTGAGTGCATTTTTGTAAGCGCTGGATATTCCTCTGCTTAGTTTGATGGCACCACGGACCTTCCTGTGCCTATTTTTCAGCACATCTTATTTTAGGCATAACTTTCTACTTCGGAGTTCGATTTTGATAATCTTAGACTCTATGAAAAGCTTGTGAAGTATTATACATGATTCTATAGAAATCCAAGCCATTTGATCCACCCGTAAATAAATATTCATGGGACAAGTCCAATTCATTTCTCTCTTTGTCCTAACTTCAATGTCTTTATTTATGTTGCATCCTTTGAACCTATGAAATCCTACAAAGTGCTCATTCTTGATACACACGTTAGTTCCAATGACTATAATGTCACTCAATCACCAAATACACAAACTATGACCTAATGGGGTCATGTTCCTTACAACGTTTTGTATAGATACCCAAGTCCCTTTGTGGTAAAATTTTATCCGTATATGTTTACTCTATCACATATGGTGAAACTCCCTCTCCTCTCTCCTCATAATGACCTGCCACATCAGCAAAATTGCTGATGTGGCATGTTATTTAATGATCATGAAATTTTTTATGAAACCTCCACTAAGACTGCCCTTAGCAGCTTACCACCTGTAATTTGGTTTGGACAGCTTACTTGGCGAACTAAATCGTCTATATAAAAATAGGTCAAATCTTTACCTATTATTAAAGCGAGTAACGTCTCTGCCTGGTGTTTTCGTATGTCGTGGTCATTTTGCAAAAAAAACCCTGACGTTTCATGAAATCAACCCGCAGTCCAATTCTGAGTATAGGGGGGCTCGAGTGGAAAAAATAGGAAAGTGAGGGATTAAAGTGAAAAGAGCTCAGCTCCCTCGTTCCCCTCCCCTCCCTCGGGGGATCGAGATCCGCCGCACTCCGTCCGGCTCCTGGCCCCTCCCTCGGGGGATCTAGACACCGCCGCTCCGTCCGGCCCTCCACCCAGCTCCCTCGTTCCCCTCCCCTCCCTCCGCCGCACTCCGTCCGGCTCCGGGCCCCTCCCTCGGGGGATCTAGACGCCGCCGCTCCGTCCGGCCCTCCACCCCATGTCCACCGACGACCTCCCGCCGTCCTCCGACATCGACGCCATCATCCTCCGTCGACATCCCGCCGCCGCTCCGTCCGGATCCGGGGCCTGCGGTCGGTTCCATCGACATCCCGCCGCTGTTCTGTCCGAATCCGGGGCCTGCGGCCGGTTCCCACCTTCGCCCCTCACCCCATGTCCACCGATGACCTCCCGCCGTCCTCCGACATCGACGCCATCATCCTCCGGTTCCTATGCCACTTCAGGGACCCGCGCGACACCGACCGTGTCGACCCGGTAATAGCCACCACATCCTCGAGGCGGTAGCGAAGCGGGCAGCGATTGGAGTGGAGGCTAGACTGCCACGAGAGCTCGCTTCCGAATCGGATCGGAATCGAGGCTGACTCGGGGCCAGACTGCCAGGAGAGTTTGCTGCCGAACCGGATCGGAATCGAGGCCGACTTGGATCGGAATTAAGGCCGACTTGGATCAGAATCGAGGTTGCGTTCTTGCTTGTATACATAGCTGCGGGGTTGGGCATCTTCGACGTGTTTGTGCCAAACTGCCAGGAGCCTAGGTCCTCCTCGCCGTCGAGAAACTGCTCTGCAACACGCGCATAGATCACCTCCATCGACGCCAACAGCTCGTGTGCCCTAGTGTATTTAAGAGTAAGCATGCATGTATCTTTGGGTTTCGGGTCTTTCATCACGCATGGAGCACGAGGTCAACTTAAGTTTTCAGGGGAACTAGCTTAGGTTTTCTTTTTGTCACTGGGCTCATCAGAAACTCTGATCTAGTCGAGCTTTGTTCCAGTCTAATGCGCCTGTTCATGTAACTACTACTATCTCCATCCTTAAATATATGACGTTTAGGACAATATAGTTAGTTCAAAAATGAACTAATTTGCTTGTTCTAAAATATATATTTAAGAACGGAGGGAGTATTGACTAAGTATTTCATGCACCCTGTTTTGGATCAGATTTGGCAAATGTTTTAAATTCTCTATTAATTATAACATAGGTAAACATATCAAGATTATTGCCCAGAAAGCAGTACTAATATTCCTTTTATTGTTCTACATTAATGTTGTTTATACCAACCTGTTGTGGCAGAATTTTATGTCGATCAAATACTCGTGAAAGTGTAAATTGGTCACCAAAATTCCATAAGCGCACATTGCTGCCGTTAGCCTCTGTTATTTATATAGGCTCTGATACATTGTAAAAAAAAAACTTAACATCAACGACAACTTTTAGTGTCAACTGATTTGTGTGGTATGTCGGCATACGAGCGTGTCATGTGTTGTCATTTTCCAAGAAACAGCGACCACTGTTGCAGCAGTAGTTACTAATTTTTAAATTGTTTACTTTTTAAAATTACAAGGAAGATACATGCATCTGCACACACTACAGAGCACGCGCGCCAGTATTGAGTAATTAGCAGCAAATGCACATTTGTCATTAGCGAACTTTGTAAAAGCACATGCTCAATGCAATAGCAATCTTAAAATAATGGCAAATCTAGCAACATTAATCTCATGTTATCAATCCATACATATAAATTTTCAGTTATTGATAGTTAAAGGCAGAAAATTTTGACCTAGGAGAAAGCTAAATGTACTCATATTTGGGATTGGAGGGAGTAACAAATAATGCACAAGCACCTCTGGGACCAAGTATGTTGACCGGTAAAACAACTCTTCAGGTGCAAGAATTGATTGCAGTTGTGACAGTCAGAACCTTTATTATATGAATTTGAAGATTATTTGGCTTCTCTCCTAGAACGTCTATGTAGTTGTAGCAATTTTTTTGGTTGGCCAAATTTGCATGACATGGCTACAAAAGGCAGCTATGCTAGTAACATCTCTCTACTGACCAAATATGTAATGACTTTGTACATTGAAAAGAAATTTCATTATGCCAAGTTAAACCGTCACAAAACTGATCATTATGCATGGAATTTACATTATACAATGAAATTTGCATATTTCTTTGTTTTGGAATTTGTAGATAATTTATTTGGGGGCCAGTAGCAGAGTATGGGCATGTCGGCTGGTTTATACAAAACGAAGTTGTTAGTATATATGTGTATGCATTGCTAACTTTCATGATGCACTTTGTTGAAAATATATAAGAGTATTGGTTTGAGGTCACCTGCCATTGTCCTTGATTACACATTAAAGTATTGGAATGCATACATTAATCGGAGGTAACAGTCACTAAAAGGGGTCAACAGTCTTATTCATCCACACTATATTCAATTATCTTCTTTGAATTCAGCTGTAAATAACATACAAGCCAATCTACGAACAAAGAAGAAACTTCAGTCACTGCCGACGTTATAGTTATTACTTGCCGACCTGAATACCAACGCAGAACTACAGTTGCTAGAATTCACAAATCTTCGATGCTGACTGCAAGCACAGAGCTAGCATTCACCTTTGTCAACAAATGCTCACTTCTCATGGTGCTATACTCCACCAGTTCACCGTGAACCCTTATAGAAAACAAGGTACCTCCTGTCCCAAAATTTGCCTTTTTAACACTCTCCTTAATTTGCCTAAAAAAAAGTTAAATATAGCTATATTCTGGGACACATTTATTACATGGAGCACAACAAAACTGATGAACGAGTTAAAAAACAGCGTTCGCCAGTTCCAGGTTGCTTTTGAATCCATAAGTTCCTGGTGCTCTAGAATCCGGTAGTTCCTAGTTTCATGGAAGACCTTAGCTTGGTTCTATCTAATTTCTTTCGTGTTTGCTTCCGCAGTTTTTCGATTTTTCTAGCATTACTTCTAGGCTTGATAGGTCTGTTATGACCACATGAGATTGACAATCACTAGAAAGAGAAGTTTGTGGGTTGTTTCAGGACATAGGTCGTGTTTTTACCAAAAAAAATCCTCCCATTCACCTATCTCTGGTTGCCATTCCAGTCTGTTACAATGTATGCTACTCCCTCTGTCCCAAATTACTATTCGTTTTGGCTTTTCTAGGCATAAATTTTGCTATGTATAAACGAATAGTAATTTGGGATGGAAGGAGTACGTATTTAGTAGCATTATTTGTATAATCATGAGCTGGATGTTATTAATATATAATTTCCCACCTGGCTCAAAATGTGGTTGTCAAAACTGATTGACAGAACTTGGTGACATTCTGGTGGAGTCGTTGAGAGCACCGAGCAGCAATTTGGCCAACTTTCTAGGAAATCCAAGAGCTTAGCATGAGTAGAGTTTTTCTTTTATTCACTTTGACTACATACTTGAGGCCAGGATGTAATCTTGCTGGCTTGCTGCTCGTTTGGTTGCAAAAAAAAGCTTCCTTTGTGTTTCAGGGTTCATTCTGGTTGAATCATGGATACAGTACAATTGCACTCATGATATTAATGAAGATTAAGCTTTTGGTCTAGAAAAACTTAAATAGAAGTGAAGAAACTTGTCACGCTCCGTCCTGCTACTGGTTCTGCAGCTCTATCTAGCTTCTGGCCTTGTATGCTTGGTTAACCAGTAAATCAGTTCTTGGATATGCAAACAGAGATAAATCAGTTGTTTTGGGTAACTGACAGATAAGAAAATTAATTTCATCGCAAAGTTTTTTTTTTTGAACGTCGACGGGAGGGGAGAGAATGCCCCATCTGATTCATTGATAATGGCCCACATGATAGTCAAAGGTTACAACGCTTTATTTTACAGTGAGTTTTACATTGCCACAGTGAACTGAGAGATGCGTGTTCTTGCCGGAACACAATCCCATTTCATCGCAAAAGTGAAACATACGTGTCCTCTGTTAGCAGTTTTAGTTCAGTTCGTGCATATCTTCTGTAGGATCAAACGCAGAGGAAGGTATATGCAGGTAAACAAAAGTGATGCTTGCAAATTCCTGGGTGCACCATGTTCAATTCCAAACAACTATTCCAGGTAGCATCTGATGGAAAGATACTTCAGTCAATAAGGTTTGAAGTGTCTGGTTCACTTTGGAAGTCTGAAACTTTGGAAAGCTCAGTACAAGCACTGGCACTGGTGGATTGGGCTGGGCTGTTTTGGTAGCCGGCTGGGCTTTTCTCGTTGGATTTTAATCCACCTAGGGGGGATTTGGAGCACGGCGGGCAGCCGATCCAGTTCCTCCACGAGCCGCCGCCGCCGGACGTCCTCCTCTTCCCCGCCGCCGGCAGCCGCTGTCGAGTGGCCCCCTTCCTCGCCGTGCGGCGGAATAATAATCTCTTCTCGATGCTCCGAATCGCCTCTCGCGCGGTGAGACCAGTGATTCGATTCCCACTCTCCAAGAACGCTCCGCAAATTCGTAGCTTTTTTGGTGCTCGTTCGACCCCGAAATCGTTTGCTCAATTTCTCCAAGTTTTGCACTTCATTTTGTGTAGGTCTCGCTTGGAGGTAGGAGATCCTACAGCGCCTCGCCGAAAGGCGGCCCCTCCATCGCCGGCGTAGGTGACATCATCGCGGTCGCCTCAGGGAAAGGGGGAGTTGGCAAGTCGACCACTGCAGGTTCTATTTTTTCTTCTCTGCACACTGGAGTTGCCTGGAAACATGGTTTGGAAACCCAAATATATAGAATTTGTACAAAATTCCAATTAAATCTAGAAAGTCTCCTAAGCAATACCCCCACTCCAAACATGGTCTTAGTGGGCAAGGTTGTAAGGACAAGCTTTCATGATTTGTGAATTCGCATTGATGGAGAAATGGCGCTAGATTGAAGACTCTTCCCATTGAGTATATTAAATCAGAAGTGGACAATGAATAGGAGGTGTTTGGGGAGGATTCCAACGGTTTGGGTGCACAATTTCTGCTTAACTGGACAATGTAATCACTAGATGGCTAGCGATTGCCATATTTCTTTTCAGTAGTCCACCCTCATAGGGAAGCCAACTTTTTTCTCAATTGAACAGATCTAATTAAAGATTATGAATTAATATTGCTCGTGTTTAAACATCAAGGCTTGTGGGACTTTTTACCTCAAAATTTCAACTTCACCTTGGCACTTATTTTTGTGCAGTTAACATTGCTGTAGCACTTGCCAAGGAGTTTAAGCTTAAGGTTGGTTTACTAGATGCTGACATATATGGTCCATCAGTTCCCACGATGATGAATCTCCATGCCAAGCCTGAAGTAAGTGAAGGTATCAGTTGAATCTCTTTCAAACCAAGTCATAGAGTAGACAAAAATTATTTAGCTTTCCTTTTATCGTGATCCAGCGGCACATCTCCCTATTCTAACTAACAAGCATGCTGTTTGTTCACTTGTCATGTACAATTTTTATTTATCTAGACTGAATTATACTTGAAATTGAAGAAATGTTGACTTGATATAACCTTTGTAAAGTAAAATTACAAAGTTAATTCTATGCTGAAAGAACCAGCGAGAAGTCTGTTTCCAAAACTTTTGGTTAGTGGTTATTTATTGTTCTCATGTTCTGTAATCTGCTTTTCTCATACTGCAGCCAGATTGCTTATGTGTGTCCAGATATGGTGAAGTGAAACAATTCACTTTTTTTTTAGTATTCAAATTACTTTCTTTAGCCGTGCCAACATTTATTTTACTAAATGTTGCTTAAGTTTTTTACTAGACTCTACAGAAGTACAGATACCTCTGTTTACTTAAATGATTGAATTTAGCCCATTGCAGTAGTTTGGTTTAGTTGAAGCTGCAAATCAAATTTGTTACCTTCTGACCGTATCAGTTCAATAACTAAACTCCAGGCACTCCTAAATTTACATGACAACAACATTTGCATTCGTCACAGTTTCAAGCTCTATATTACCCGAGCCATGAGCTGAATATAGCTTTTTGGACGAGCATTCTGCACTAACATGTCCATAATAAATGGATTTTTTATGTTTAATTACAAGTGTGCCATTTTGCTTATAGTTGCAACCACGGTATGTCCTTGTGGGTTCATTGTAAATTTGTGACTATTTTGTTTACAGACATGAAGATGATTCCAATTGACAACCATGGAGTGCGATGCATGTCTATTGGTTTTCTGGTTGACAAAGATGCACCAATTGTTTGGAGAGGTCCTATGGTTTGTCTTTCCATGTGCTTCTGTTAACTTCTCAGTATCCTTGTTGGAAATTTTTCCTGTAAATCAGTTTCCTTTTGTTTTGCATTCTTAACGCCTAAGAAACATCAACTGAAATGTGTCGTATACTTGCTGTTGCAGCTTGTCTTGCTTTCCATTGTGTACCTTTAGGTCAACAAAACTGATCTGGGGATAGTTTCTGGGGGGCGTGGACATGGACATGGAGAATTTCATTACCTTTTTGTTTATTCCATGCCACAGATGTTTTCCCGTTGAAATCTTATAGATGCTTGAAGTGACTAATTCAAACTTATCTTAGTTACTGGTTTACTCAGAATATTTACAGAACAGTTCTTTGTTGCACTGTTTAGCAATGGCCATTGACTTATGCT
Source organism: Setaria italica (assembly GCF_000263155.2). Taxonomy (NCBI): domain Eukaryota; kingdom Viridiplantae; phylum Streptophyta; class Magnoliopsida; order Poales; family Poaceae; genus Setaria; species Setaria italica. The sequence continues at coordinate 11,036,580 of NC_028458.1, read as the reverse complement.
ATCTTGGAATCCATTGATCATGGAGAGTCCATTACTTGTATAGTAAATGATACTGTGGTTTTGTATTTCCAGTTTTGTGTTCTTTTGGCAAGTTTAAGTTCTATGTTCTCAATGCTACTTTTTTTTCTTGGTATCAGGTAATGAGTGCTCTCGAGAAGATGACAAGGGGAGTAGCTTGGGGAAATCTTGATATTCTTGTTGTTGATATGCCTCCAGGCACTGGTGATGCTCAACTATCAATTTCACAAAGGCTTCAATTATCTGGTATATCTACATCTGGTTATGAAGCTGCAAATGTTGCTTTCATATACAGATTTTGAATTTTTCTTTTTCACATGTGTTTTCTGCAGGTGCTTTAATTGTTTCAACTCCTCAAGATATTGCTTTAATCGATGCTAGAAGAGGAGCCAATATGTTTCGGAAAGTCCAAGTTCCTGTACAGTTCTTAACTGCTTGTCCATATTGTATTTTAAGTATTGTTTTCAGATACAATTTTATTTTGAACTTACAACTTACATTTTCTTTCTTATTCATTTTTTTTTCATTGCCAAACTCAACAAGATGCTACTTTGTAGTCACTTTTATACAAGCTCAACAATTGAACGGATCACACATTCACCTAAAAAGAGGCCTATTTTATTTTGCTAATGGAAAATATTTAGTTTCATGTTGCATTTGCCATGTCTAGTCTTCCTAGCTAAACTGACTTCATTGTTTTGGCAGATTTTGGGATTAGTAGAGAATATGAGTTGTTTTAAGTGCCCCAAATGTGGTGAGAAATCGTACATTTTTGGGGAAGGTGGAGCCAAGAGAACTGCAGAGGAAATGGATATGAAATTGCTTGGTGAGGTGAGTGAATCTTGTCAGGATTGATTGGAATATGCACAAACTTCTTCAGTTGTGACAACTATGCTCTCTGGCTTCTTTATATTAGAAAATGTATGATCCTTTTATAGCATGCAACAGTTGCTTTGACTATTATTAGATATCCATGAACATGATTTAGGGGACATTCTGTTGATGAGTGACTGGCCTAATTTTGTCTACATCTGATGGAATGTTGGAGATAATAGTTTATCTATGTTACGTCTGTAAATATACTATGATCTCTGATCAACACTGTTATTTTTTTCCCAATAGATACCTCTTGAAATTAGCATCAGAACAGGTTCAGATGAAGGCAACCCTATTGTCATATCTTCACCAAACTCAGCTTCAGCGCAGGCATACGTACATGCTGCTGAGAAGGTGACTGAGAGGCTCAAGGAGCTAGCAAATGAGCGACTGAAGGGCCCAGAAATCTTGCTCTGAGAATACAGACCGCCCTGTTTCTTGTCCAACCATTTTGTGTTTACAGTGAATGGTGTACTGAACTGGTTTCAGTGGTGAATGATGACTAGAGTGTTGTTGCAAGTAGTTGGACTGGAAAGGTTACTCAAATAATGCTTTGGTGCCTACGAGCATGTGCCAGCTCTGTTTTTAACTTATTAATGCTGGCATATCTTTGGGCGATGTCAAATGCCCCGAGTACACAGTGTTGCCTCTGGCTTCATCATGGCCTAGGTTATTTCATTGATTTATGGCAAAGTGACTCAATTGTTTAATCACTGCTAGGGTTTATGACGTACATTTTGCTGTTATAACAGCAGGTGAACTGGTTTTCACTTTTACAGCACATCGTATGGTGATAATCTCAGACATACAATTTAAAATGAGCATTTTCACTTTTACAGCACATCGTATCGTGATAATCTCAGCCATACAATTTAAAATGAGCAGCCCACATTGAACCCCATTTCTTTAGCTACGAATACACCAATACTATATACTCCAGGAATCTATCCCAAATTGTAGGTAGTTTTAGCTTTTTTATATGGATAGTTTTTTTTTATACACCTAGATATGGCGAATGTCTATATGCATAGTGAAACCTATGAACTAAAAAAGCTAAAACGACTGACAATTTGAAATGAGAGGAGTAGAAGACTTTCTTCCAAACTAGACTGAATATCTTCACTTCTTCGGTACTACTACTGAGTCTACTCAGGGTTGGATTCAAAAACTAGACTGAATATCTTCACTTCTTCGGTACTACTACTGAGTCTACTCAGGGTTGGATTCAAAGGATGAGATGAAATCCTCCCACCTAAGGATAGATATGGATGTCTGGAAATCCGAATTATCCGTATTCGTATTCATTTTTAATATGGATACCAGATGGATGTATCCGGATTCGATTTTTTATATTTTTCTCTATTCGGTTCCATATTCGTATTTAATAAAAATGCAAAATATTCGACATTATCCGTATCCACAAAGAATAAAGTACCTAATGAAACCATCTAGAACTTATTTATATCACTAAATAATAATTACAAAATTTTAATATTGCTAATGAAATAATTTTTACACCATTTAAACTATTAAAAAAAGTCTATATGACAAATGATTAATTATGTTAACCTAATATTACTAGTGATTTATAATTATAAAGTTTCGGTAATTTTAATATGTCTAATCATATTAATTTAAAATACATTACATTATTTATTAAATAAATAAATTATATTTAAATGTATCAATGTACTTATTTTATTATTAAATGATGTTAATATATTTATGGAAATGCTGATTTTTATATTTGTTTTGATGTATTTAATTATTTATTAATAAATTTGTTATTTTCAATAAGATATCTATTATGTACTATATTCATAATTTACTCACTATTTGTAACATGAGTTTTGATAATTATAAAATTATCGATAAAACAAATTGATACTCGTTAGATTGAGTAAGTATTTGAACTATTCGTATTCGTATTCGAATTAGAATTATTCATATTCATATTCGAATTCGAATTAAAATATGGTAAATAATGCTATCCGATTTCGATTCCATATGTATCCGTCCGAATCCATCTCTACTCCCAGATCGAATCCCAAAATGGTGTGTCGTCAGCACGCAGCTACAGAAATAATTTTGATCAGACTGACAGACAGACTGCAACGCTCAAGATTTGGAATGGATCAGGGCCATGTTTAGTTTCTTCCCAACTCCCAACTTTGACACTATGCAAAAAGAAGATTCCCCATCACATCAAACTTGCGGTACATGCATGAAGTACTAAATGTAGATGAAATCAAAAACTAATTGCACAGTTTTGTTGTACTTTGCGAGATGAATCTTTTGAGCCTAATTAGTCAATATTTGGACAATAATTCACAAATACAAACGAAACGCTACAGTTGCGCATTTATGGCAAAGTACTAATTTTGCCACTCCCAAGTTGGGAAGTAAACAAGGCCCAGGGTCGTCTGTTGCCATGATCGAACGGCCAGGGAAACCACCAACCCTGACATCCCACCTTTTATTCCGTTAGCCGATGATAAACGCCGCACGACGACTCCTCTCCGGTCTCGAGGACACGAGCGCTCCCCTCGTCGCACCCGAATCCGCCGCCGCCAGAGCCCCAGCCCGCCTCACCGGCGGCAATTCCTCGCCGGGGTCGTGGCCTCCCCTCCGGCGGGGCGACCATCAGGGAACACCCTCATCCCCTAACGGAATAAAAGGTGGGATGTCAGGGTTGGTGGTTTCCCTGGCCGTTCGATCATGGCCAAGACGACGTGGGTCGTCGCGATGATTATCCTTCGCTGCGGTAGTTATTGCGCCACGTGCTGTAATCATCAAGGCACGAGCTCTTTCTTGATGACTAT
>NC_028458.1:10994638-11032064 GCF_000263155.2 Setaria italica | reverse complement strand
TCAGAGAAAACATGACGGAGATTCCGTCGGGGTCGGACATCCTGGTGAGGCCAACAGGGATATCAATGGTACTCTCCTCGCCGTCCGAGGAAGGATCCTACTCGACCGTCCAGCCTGCGAAAGTGGGGCGGCCAAGCACCACCCAGAGAGGGTCGGCCGCCAGCAACCTCACTGAAAAAACAGGAGCCACAACAAGGCTGAGCTACTAAGCTCAACAAGACTTAACCGATAGGAGTAAGAACTACTCCTCCTTCTAGACATGCAGGCCTATTTGCCTGAGGGGTTCATTTTCCAAAAGCGGTGGTGTGGGCCCTCTCTCCTCGATTTCCTCCCCCAGAAAACCCCCCCCCCCCCCCCCCCCCCGCCGCGTCGCTTGCCCCCTCGTGATTTGGAGCCCGGTGCTCGTGCCCGTGCGGACGCGATTAGGCAGATTCCGAGCGCCGCGCCTCGTGATTTGTGGGTGCGCGGGTTCGATTTTGGCGAAGGGGTGGACAGGCTGTTGCCGGGACGGGTCGTCGCGCTGCTTGGGGTTTAGGGTTCGGCGTGAGTGTACCCCGCGTTGATTTTGGGGCACTTGATTTTGGGCTCATGGGCTCATGGCGAGATGCCAGGTCCAGCCAGAGTTAACTCAGGTGATCATGAGTTGCTTATGCGCCCGCCGCCCAATACTTGCTACTCTGATCGATTAACAGGTGGCTGTGTCTGTTCTGATCCGGGTGGCACTGACTGTTTTGATGCGGTTGTATGTTTGGGTCCGTTGAAAACTTAGATACTTACATGACTTGTGATTTCTAACTGTTTTTTTTTTTCGTTTGTGGCTAGAAAACATGGATGGACCAGTAGAGAACATTGCGGGACATGATGATGGCGGGATGGCTGTAAATCCTTACGATGGAGAACAGCCAAACCCATACAACGATGTGGAGAAGCAGTACGGTGAAGAGCTGGGTAATCAGTACGACGAACAACCTGGTGCCCAGTATGATGATGGGTCTGGGAACCTGTACAACGAAGAGCAGGCAAACTTGTTCAGCGAGGAAACCGGGAATCAGTACAATGAGGAGCCGGCAAATTCTTACCAGGAAGAGCTGGAGAATGCATACAGCATTGAGGATACGAGCCGACAGGACAACTCGCAGGTTAACGTTGAGGATAACAGATGGCCTGGTTGGCCAGGAGAGAGTGTTTTTCGTATACTGGTTCCAGCCCAGAAGGTAGGAGCTATCATTGGCCGCAAAGGGGAGTTTATCAAGAAGATGTGTGAGGAGTCTAAAGCGCGCATCAAAATACTTGATGGCCCACCTGGTGTACCAGAAAGAGCGGTAAGTGCCGTTATGGGACCGTGTATTTGATGAAAAGTTAGTAATCTCATCGCTTCAGCCAGCAATGGGACTATTAAGTGATATATTTTTAGAACTCGTCATGGTGTCATTAGGTATAGCAGATTCGTACATGAAGTTCAGTTGTTTTCTTGCAATTACACACTTTGGGGTACAAAATGATCAGCTAGGTACATCTTGATACCCCTATGCCTAGTTTCCGTGCAGCCCCACAAGTGCAAATAAGATCCATTATATTGACTTGGCAATTAAAATCCACATTTAGTCATTTCTCCTTGATATCTAGATATCTGTATGGCTTTTTGTGTGCATAATAATGCCTGAAAGCTGGAGTTGGACTATGCTGTTGCTCGTTGCACCTTTAAAGCATCATAATAATGGGGTAAATAGAAAGAGTAAAGTTGAACAGATGAACTTCTGTTACTGGATCTTAAAACAAATTTGCTGCGTCTTCCTTGAAAATTTAGGAACAGTTCTGTTTTCTCTTAGTTGAGAGCCTGCAACAATATAGCTGTAATTGGTAATATTTTCCTTAACCAGTGTGTCCTTTCCGTTCAGACTTCTACCTAGATCTGAACCTTTGTTTCTTTATATGCGTATTTCCATGAGCATTGAGCAGTAAAGATGGCCCATAATCTGCAGCAAACAATCTCCAGGCTAGCATTTGTTTTGTGGACGATGTTGTTGTTCTTTAACATAAAACTTCGTACCAGATTGTTCTGTGTTGAAAATTGTCCTATCTTAAGCACTTCTTTACTAGTGTTCCAGCAGAATCACTGACTTGAACCTGTTTTTCTTGACAACCACAATGTCACATGGTTTATAAAACACCAGAGCTGTGTAACATGATTCATTTTTTAGCGTATTATATTTTTGCTAAGACTCTTAGTTGGGAGTATCCTTTCTTTCTAATAATTGATACTTAATAGCTGTGCCACAAGTCAACGTAAGAAACATAGTTAATATTTTGACAACACTCAGGAAGCCAAAAAAATATTTAAGCTCTCCGCTGTAAAGAAAGTAGCTCAAAAACTGACTTCAAACATAATATGACCATCTACCAAAGACCAAAATTGAATAGCTTTGATAATAATAACACAGATTAATGTTTGCAGGTTGTGACTGCAGTCTAAGATCCCAAACAAAACAACCTTTTCCCAAAATGGATGAATTGACATGGTTCTGAAACTCCAGTTTTTATGCTCCTGTGCTGCAAATATGAATAGGTCATTTGAGTGTTGGATGAAGATCCCTTTCAAGATGCTCCATAAACTATCCGGTAATTCCACATCCTTTTTTTTAATTTTTCAACTAAAAGGAATAACTAAAGGGAAAAGGGTAAAAGGATAAAAATGCATGCAGAGTTGCATTTAAATGAATATGCAACATGTACTACATAACTTAAAAAATTATTGGTACTAAATTTGGCTCGCGGAGTATAAAAATGCATACACTTGGAAAACTACTGTTATGGAACTGTTTTTTTTTTGTATTCTGGAATTAAGTTAAGTATTTTGTTAAGAAAAGATAAATACCTATTTACATTATATCAACAAGTGAGTGAAAGATAACGAAACGTATCTATTCTTCATTGGACATTGGTGAAGGACAAAGAAAAAAAGTTGACACATTTAAAATAATGAGGGAGTCTTTATAGAGAAGGTTGCTAATTGAATAACAAAAGAAAAACAGTTCTGATTGCCCACACTTCTTGAACACTGCACAATACTGTTGACTAAATGTGTAGGATGGAATGCTCTTCTGATCTTTTGGGAGGTCTTGTTTGTAAAGCCGTTTCAGCATCAGATGCTTCTGTTGCTGTGCGCCGACTGCTGCATTTACAATTGTAGTATGAATTAAGTAAACTTGACCTTAAGTAGGATATCATCTCAAGATATTTGGAAACTATTAATTTACGAGGAGGTGGTAAATGTATACTTGACATCATTATATCTAACAATACTCCAGTAAAATCATAGTTTATTTCTTTTGTGGAGGGAGACATCATTTAACTTTGCTAGTGATGTGTATATGTGATCTCTTGATTATACACCAGCTAGTAACCCAACCAGCAAAGTTTCATTATATTTGTGAATGATAGTATCATCATACCATATGCCATTCATTGTGTTCATACTTCTAACCATTAGGCAATATTAATACTTTTCTCTGGTAACATCTCTTTTTAACTGTTAATTAATATTGTGAATGTTGTCACTTTCTCCTTTAAAGGTAATGGTTTCAGCAAAGGATGAACCAGATGCACCAGTATCTCCAGCTATGGATGGTTTACTTAGAGTTCATAAAAGAATAACTGATAGTTCAGATGGTGAATCTGGTCAGCCTCAAAGAAGTGCTGGTAATATTGGACCAACACGGCTTCTGGTTCCAGCTTCGCAAGCTGGCAGCCTTATTGGAAAGCAGGGAGCAACTATTAAATCCATACAAGATTCTTCAAAGTCTGTTGTCCGTATTGTTGGTAAGCTTTCGGCATATTTCTATGCTAGATTTCTTCCTCTTTGGCACGAATTGTGTCCATATCTACATGTTGTGACATGCAACTCAGTTAAATGACCATGAGAAAATAGTGGTACTTTCTCAATTGTAGTTCATGTAAATACTTGTGCCTTATTTGCTCCTTCAATGTGAATATTAGATGTTCTATGGTTTTAATTCATTGTGCTATACTTTTCTTCAGAGAATGTGCCTCCTGTTGCGTTAAATGATGACAGAGTTGTGGAGATACAAGGTGAGCCTCTTGGTGTCCACAAAGCAGTGGAATTGATAGCAAGTCACTTAAGAAAGTTTCTTGTTGATCGCAGTGTTCTCCCATTATTTGAAACACATGTAAGTTCTTAGTTCTGGTATCTTGCATTCCTGTATGCAACAAGTGTCTTGAATGCAGTGTGTGACCAGTGTAAGTTTCAATCTCTGCAGATGAAAATGCACAGTATGCAGAGGGAGCAACCAATGCCACCTCCCCAGCATTGGGGCCCTCCTCAACCCTGGGGTCCTCCTCCAAACCTACCTCCAGGTGGTCCAGGTTTTGGTGGAAATCCACAGTTCATGCCTCCAAGGCCACAAGACAATTATTATCCTCCTCCTGATGTCCCCCCTGCCCCTGTGGAAAAGCAGCCACACTATGGTATTTCTGCATATGGGCGCGAGGTCCCACCAAGCGGTGTTTCTGCAGCAGGCAATCAACCGCCCTCTCATGCAGGATCCCAGGTTAGTTCTATTGCACTTGATCTCAAGATGATTTGTGCATTTATTTGATTGGTGGGTTAAGCAGCAACTGATTTTTGTGTACTTTTGAAAGGTGACGACACATAACATGCACATTCCCCTTGCCTACGCTGATGCTGTGATTGGGGCAGCTGGTGCTAGCATAAGCTATATCCGTAGGCACAGTGGTGCAACGGTAACTATTCAAGAAAGCAGAGGTGCACCTGGAGAGATGGCTGTGGAGATAATTGGGACTGCATCTCAAGTTCAAACTGCCCAGCAACTGGTCCAGGTACCGTGTATGCTAATCTAGTAATCTGCTTCAAGTTTTTTGGAATTATTATAACTATCTTTTGTATGAAAACATGTTCCGCTCGTTCCTTTATCCTCATTTATGTTAACTAATTCGACCCGTTACTTGCAGAATTTCATGGCAGAAGCTGCTACCCCAGGCCCACCGCCAGCTTCTAACCCTCCTGCTCCGCCAGTTGATCCAAGCTACGGCTCCTACCCACCACCATACGGAGCCGCTCCATCCTATGGTTCTTCGGCCGCTGCGGGCCCTCCTCCGCAGTACAACGGAGGGAGCTACGGTGGCCCGACCTACCCTCCTAGCTATGGTTATTAGTAGGCAGTAGCAGCACTCTAAGGGTTTGTTATCTTCCTTTTCCTGGTGTGATGGCAAGGATTTGGTTCCGAATAATGGCAGTGCAGTGCTGTATGCTCTCCTATCCTTTCTCATAAAGATTATTACATTAGACACGTTTATGTGTTGCATGCTTGATTAGTGTTCTGGGTATGTTCGCGGCCCATTCTATGCAGCCGACACAAATATTTCTGTTGCATGGAGCTGGAGCATGACCGCCTGACAAGAGTAAGACTGCAATGCTGGTGATCCACCGAAAATGCTGCGATCACTGGAATGCCTCGCATCGCTATTCGCTACGCCGACCAGACCACCTGGTAGGCTATAGCTTTGCTACTTCGACGCTATCCGCATGTTTCTCTGTCGGGCTGCACTTATGGGCGACTAGCTTGTGGTCTTGTGGGCAAACATCAAAACAAGATGATTCAGAGTTTGATCAGTGAGATGTATATGGACAGAGAGAGGTTTTGATACAACTGACAAGAGAAACGTGTCGACCTGCCTCTACTTTTCCCGTCAATTCGGTTCACTGGACATGGAAACAATTATTGACGAGGACAATCCTATCTATTCAATAGTTGAAGTCTCCAAAAAAAAGACAGGAACAGTATGAAAGCAAGGAACTGTTGAGATGTCGATTCAAACATTCAAGCAACACGATAACCGACCAAGAAGACACAGCAATAAAGGTTGCAATCGCGTCAAAAGTGTCCAGGACTCAGTATAGTCAAGTACGCAGGAATTGTGTCTAGCACACGACAAAATGGAGACAAAAAGAGAAAACAGGGCATTGCTTGGCAGCAAAGCCTAAACCATGCGAGGAATTCCACTCCACTATATTGGATAACTAATTAACAAGGAATGAAATCGGCTAATTTCGGCGATAAATGATGACTGAAAAGTTTCATTGCCCAATTTCGGCGATAAATGTTTGACTCAAAAGTACGGTTCGTGTGAAACAGTGCAAATTCGGGTCAGGCTACTGCACAATTGACCAAGTACAGCAGAGTAACATTCGACAAGTTAACAGACCGATCGATGAACGATGGACACTAGAGCTTGGAACATGTTAACGACAATGAACGAAGATGAGACAACGAAGCAAAAAGTTGAAACCAAATGCGATACAATGATATCGTTGTGGACACTCGCGAGCTTAGCGTGTGCATATGTGGTGATTTGTATGCACATGCTGACATGCACCATCCTTGTAATTGGGGGGAAATTATGAGGGATTGTTTCACTCAAAATCAAATACAATACGAAAAGATGACCATCCTATGTTTCGGTTGCTCAAGAGTTTGAACTTAACTAAAGTGCAGAGGGTGTCGTCTAGGTCTCTAAATTATTAATTTAATATATATATATAAGTCCCTAAACTCGTTATTTATGTCATTCAATGACCAAATATCAATATTTAGCATATAATTGACAATATGGAAATATATCACTCTCTCCATCCATCATGATCGAAGTGGAGCTATCGTCCCGACTGATGTGCGTGAGAGAGAATGGGGAGGATAGTAGAGGATGACATGTGGATCATAATGGAATTTTCTATGTTCTTTTCATTGACTTTCATGTGAGGCAACAATGATATGAACGATGTCATGCCCATTCCTAGATGCAGCCTCTCTATTCCCGCATACTATTAACTTACATATCAACGTCCCTAAACTTACTAAGTGGTTCGCTAGCTCAAGGTCCAAACTTTCATATTGCCATGTATAGTTTATTTGTAGAATTGGAATCTAAATAAAGCAATTAAGTTTGGAATCCTAATTCACCCTAACCTCAACCATGCTCTACCCTCTCCTCTTAGGATCTCGCGGTCCTTACGGTTAAATATCTTAGAAGATGTTTGGTATGAGAAACGGGATGATCCATCATTGCCTCACTCCTCACATTTTTATTTCGTTTGGGGATTGGAATGGGTTGACGACCCGTCGGCCATATCATCAAAATTAATAGAATGAATCCATGATAGACCATTCCATTCCAGATGAGGTTGGTGATTCCTCAAACCAAACGTCCTTTATAGTATCTCTAACTCTTGAATTCTTGGAGAAGCTGATGTTTGTAGGCTAAAACGATGTTTGCTCAAGATTAGAAAAAGAAATAATTCTTCTACTACCGAGCTAGACACCCTTATCTACCCTGATGAGCTCTCCGAAACAGGCGATGTACCTCGTGTAAACTAACAGCCAGAAAGCTCGGATTCCGCTCCCCCTAGCTTTCTTTTTACGCATACTAATGTTTAAATTCACATGCTTAATTTCCTGCCTCGTTCATTTCTTTCGGTCACCCTGGTCGTTTGTTCATGCATTCACCCAGAGTTTCCACTGGCAAGGTTACCGCAGGTTGGCCAGGTCGGTCTCCTGCCAGGTCGGTGGGGAGCAAAACCAAACCCCTAAACCGCGTGACAGGGACACGAGCGGGCGTTTTGTCGAGCCTAAAAAAGGGCCGCCGGTGAGTGAAGTAGCAGTTGTGGGTGGCGGCCGCAAATTTGGAGTCACCCACTGATGAGCACGCACCCATATCTCATCAAGCCTTAGTTTTTCTTCGGTCCTCTAGCTTTTTGCTTCCTAATCCCCGCGTACGGAACTCTGACCATTCTCTCCATCTGGCCATTAGCGAGCTCGTTGATCATCTGACGCATAGTTAATTGTGATCCGAGCTCCCTTTACGGCCATATATATATAGACGACGGCCACATGCGTAGCTAGCTCCCTAAACCGCAACACAAGCTGACACCTCTCCAGCCTCCACCCTAGCTTTCTTGATCATCCATCAAAACACAAAGTATTTAATTTTGAGGTCATTTGGTAGCAGTGTTGCTGGAATTTTACAGGAATCTCTGTCCATAGGAAACAGTTGATTTCACTGTTGGAGCTAGTGTTCGAGAGAAACTCAAGGATACACTAACAAGCAAGGTGTAAGCAAAGGTTGGCCGTGGATCATGGCTAGGAGGACTCTCCGGCTTAGCTCGACGGCACTTGCTGCAGCCTTCGTCCTGGCGCTCGTCGTCGCGGCCTCGTCGGCGGCGCGAACCGTCGGCGCCGGGAGGCCGGCGCCCGCTGATGATCACCTGCATGCGGCCATGCGCGCCACGGCGGCGGTGGCGGCGGCTGCCACGAAGCAGCCTGCTGATCAGACGGCGGCGACGATCGACGCATCAGCCGGGCCCTCGGGGTGCAGCAGCAACCCCAACAACGGCGGCGGCCGGTGCCCGGGCTCGCACCGCCAGATATCCAGCGGCAACTCAAACCAGACGACGGATTAATTAGTGTGGCCGACTCAAGTTTGTTCCGTGAGGTTATATATATAGATATAGGCGTGCATGCCACATGCATACACATACACATGTTGTGCATGCTAGCTACCTCTTGCGTTGTTGCGTCCATGTAGCTAGTAGGCTGGCTACCTTTATTTTGTGCATGCGCATGTTTCGTTAGCTGCATGCTTAGACTAATAATGGTGCTTCAAGCGTAGTAGCTGTTTGTTCCATTTTGTGGGTCTTGTATCGCTGGTGAACTGTTACTGAACCTACAAGTTATTAAGTTAATATGTGATCTTGTGGGTGTTGTTTAGTGAATTAATTGGCATGCGTTCAGCATTATTAATTCTTCGTCAACTCGATGCCACCGTGCGGTAGTAGTGCTAATGCTATTCAAACAATGTGACTCTGCGATTCATACATGTAAGGAGTAGTTATCACCAGCTACTTAGCTGGCTCAATACAAATAAACGTTTATTACGCCTGAAAAAAATACGCCGTGATTAGAAGCCTTGCTAATATAACTCGTTCGCACGTACGACAAGGGTAGAGATTAGCAAGCTACTATAATATTCCTAAAAATCTGAAATATTAAATTGAGTGAGTTTTCAAAAATTTAAAACCTTTGTTTGAATTGTGTGCTCATTTGAAATTGGAAGTCAAATTCTCCTCTTATCTAGAAATTCCCAAATAAATAAATCTCAAATCAATTTCAAACTTGTGTGCTAGTTTATTTTGGCTCTTTTTGAATTTTATTTGGCTTTCAAATCTAAGTGTGTTTGAATTTTAAATCCAATTCAAAATTCATACTAAATATAAATAAAACAAAACCTAATCTAACCTACTAACTAAACCAGGCCAGCCCGCAGCCGAACTGGCTTGGCCCGCCTAGCCTCTCCCGTAGCAGCCCATTGGACTGGCCCAGCCAGCCAGCTGGCCTGCCAGGCCGCTGCAACCCTCTCCCTTCCACCGATGACACACGGGTCCCGCACATCAACCACCACGCCCCTGTTCCCCTTTCTTCAACCTCCGGCCGTACGCCTTGCGCGCGATGGGACGGCCACGCCACCCCAATCCGCGATGGTGCGCACTAACGCGCCCGTGACCTCGCACCGCTCCCTGCGCTGGCACCCGTGGATGGCCGCCCCGCCGCCCCGCCGAGCTGCCGCGCCATCCTAGCCGCCCGCTCGCCGGCGCCGCGCCCCGGTGCCCTAACCCTAGCCGCGCACCCCACCACTATAAAAGGGAGGCCAACCCCCGGCCTCTAACCATCAATCCGGGGTTCCCCCAAGCCGCCGCCGCCAGTTGAGAGGAGAGGAGGAAAGGAGAGGAGGGAAGGAGAAGTGAAGAGGAGAAGAGAGGAAGGGGAGAAGGTGGAGCCGGAGCAGCTGCTCGTCGCGAGGAGGAAGAGGCCACCCCGGAGCTGCTGTCCCCTGCATGCAAAGTGGAGGAGCAGAGCCGAGGAAGCCGGAGTTGCCGCCGCCATCGCCGTCGTGCCGCAAGTCCACCCCGCGCCAGCGTCCCTCTTCTTCTCCGCCCCTCAGTGAGTCACGCCACCGCCTCCCTCGCCTTGTTCTAGTCCGGCCGTCGTGCCACATAGCCTGCCTGCCCGGCCTTCAAGCCACATGTCGTACATACATCTATAACTATGCCCCCAGCAATATAAGGTGAGGCAGGGACCTTCTCCAAAGCAATTCAATCCAACCAACACACAGGACGTAGGGTATTATGCAATCTAGCGGGCCAAACCTGTCTAAATTGTGTGTCTGCGTTTACCTTCGAGTTCCTAATCTCGACGAGCGCCACTAACCAAAACACTACCTCGGGCACCCCCTTGGTAGGTTGCCAGGTTTAAACACCGACACTGCAGCCACCGCCGCCTTGCAGGTAGCCGCCGTTGCTCGCCGTCACCATGGCCGCCGCAGGTCCGGGATGCTAGTGCCCCACACGTCTCACGGACGGGTCGCGGGTAGGGACTCCCTACGCCGTGCATGCGCAACCTTCGCCGGGGCACGCTAGCCCGTGCTCGCCTCGCTTGCTGCCTCGTCGCGCCGCGCCGCGTCATCGCCTCACACGGTCATGCCTTGGCCAAGGGATCACCTTGGCTAGGTTGCGCCCGCCGCTCTGCGCCAGCCCTGCGACATTGCACCGTGCCATGATGTTGTGGGCATGGTCACCGCGCGCCCTTCGCCGCGACGCCACACGCACGCCTCGCCACTGCGCCAGCCAATCAACGCGTGGCCACACGCCCAACCACACGCGCTGGCCGCACGGGATCCGATCGGCACACTGGATCCCGGTTGCACGAGATAGCCACGTGTGCGCCACGTGGCAGTGCCACGTAGGACTAGGACGCCCCCGTGGCTGCCACGTGGAGCCACGTGGCGTTGACGTGTCAAGGGCTAGGCCCACTTGTGGGGCCCACTGACTAACTAATAGGGCCCACTGACCAGTGGGGCCACCTAATGACCAGTGGAGCCTAGTTGACCGTTGACCGAGTCAACGCTGATGTCAGCCGACACGTGGCACCCTCCCGTGCTGCCACGTGACGCAATCTAGTGTTGACACGTGTCACCTAATTTATCAATTTCTTTAAATAATTAATAAATCCTTTAATCTTTAAAAATTCGTAACTGATTCATTTTTACTCTGAAAAATATGAAACTAGTTGCATTAAATTCGTAAAATTGAGCCCGTGTTGTTTGTAGTTAGTTTGGTATTATTTGGGCCTTATAAATTTGGCTTTCTTGGAGTTTTTGCTTAGATGTATTGCTGATAAATTTATATTGCGTCGTATTCTCGACTACACCAAGAGGACCTCAACAACAACGGACAAGGTGTCATGTCACTCTCAATCATATAGATCCTATGCATGCTTAGTTGCTAACGCTTTATTTATGATGCTTGGATGATGATTGACTGCATAGCCTATGTTTCTAGCCATACCTTGATAATTGTTTATCCTATTTTCCTTGATACCTACCTGTGGGTTAGCTACAGACCCCTAGTTAGTCCACTTACTTATATCCAGACAGATGCTTTTGAGTTATGGATGGGCATATGCCATAGATTTGGGGATGGAATTCCTTGTACACTCCCGCGTGTGTTTTGGGTGAGTGTGATCCTTTGACGTGTTTTGGCGTGAGCGAGCTACGGTTGGTACTAAGGAGTGCCTTGCTAGGAGAGAGCATTTTGGTATCCCCCCACTCGTACCTGTGGCAGGTACCTTGTTTGACACTGAGGAGTAGGTGGCGTACTTATACGTTGCAGGTGCTTCGGCACATACTTTGTGGAGTTTAGTACTTGCTCTCGGCCCCTAAGGACCGAGTCAGTTTAACCATGTTTCTTCGGACTATATACGTACATATCGTTTGCCTTGTTATGGGTGGGGTTTAGTCCAAGACTAGTCGTGGATAGTGCTCAGTCTGTAGGTGGATTGGAGGATCAGTGTAAGGAGTTTGAGGCATTGACTTGCTCCGACCAGATTGCACCCCGCGCGTGGGTAGGTTTCACAACTTTGAGGTCTCCGACTGGTGACGGTGTGCCCTGCAGTCAAAGACACTACCAGACTCAAGGAAACAGGAGAGTGCTAGCCACCTACTAGGGCTTCGGCCGTTAGGTGGGGTCTGGATGACTAGCTACCATTCAAGCTCCATCCGGGAAGGTACAGATGTACAACCTCTGCAGAGTGTATAACCTATAGCTATAGTCCGTGTCCACTGGTATGGACAGTCCTCTGATATGTTACTCTGACTATACCTTCCCTTTTGAGATAGGCCAGTGTTTGTCATTGAGATGTGAGGGGAGGGAGCTCTCGCATCGCCTAGTGTGTTTGTGTGCTGGATTCTTGGGTGAAGGATCTGGTGGTTTATGACGACTTCGAGGTGTTGACCTTGAAGATGGTTTTGCTTTGATACTTCCTTGATTGTGGATGCTGCTGCATAAATCTCTACAACCATATATAGATTTATCCATGCATATAATATTATTTCCCTATTTCCTTAGCTTGCTGCTTTTGGGAGTTGACATGGCCTACCCGCTTGTCGGGTAGATGGTGGCTTTTTAGGGTTGGAGCCTGACTACGACTTCAACAACGACGGATGGGAAGATTAGGGGTGGTCTCTCGCTCAAGTCGCCTCTGGAGATGGTGTTCGCCATAGCTTATGTTTCCGCTGCTTAGATGTTTTACCTTTCTTGATTCAGTCCTGATTGACTTGCACCGGCATGTGCCGAAGAGATGTACTCAATATTTATGATATTATTACTCTATTGCTACTCTATATTTCTATGTTGGTATGGATTTGTAATATCTGAGATAGTGATTCTCATGTGATAGCCTTCCTGAGACTATCACGGAGGTGCGTAGGCTTGAATTCTCTGAAATAGGAGTTCGGGTCGTTTCATCTACTAGGAGTCAACGACTACGTGAGCATTTCGCTATTGGAGGGTATCATTCTTAAGTACTAGCTAGGGTGTGAGTGACATCATGCACCAAGAAAGTGCACCTCTGCTGGCCAGCTAGCTAGCACAATGATACCCCATCCAGACAGATAGAGTCCATGCCGTGATGCCGATAACTTATAAAAGCCAGGCTCCAGCATAAGAAATTAAGAACTCCACGCCAGCAAGCAAATTAGGGGCAAACGCATTTGTAACCTTTAATTTAACTCCGCCCATGTATATGTAATATATTGTTGTTAATTATGTAGGGTACATAAACTTATAAACTTTAAAAATTTGTCCAAAATTTGTATAGATGCATACATGTATGCAGCAGAAATTTATATTAATTTTGCAAGAAAACAAGTGCATACATTAAGCGTATGTGCTTTTGTGCAAAAAAGAAAATATGTATATAAGACTTGCTTTAATTTCTATAGTTATAATAGTTCAACACATTTTTTTGGAGGTGTGCACATGGTTTAATATGATGTACATGCACATTTCTTTAGAAAACCTTTTGCAATATGCAAGAGCTGCTAGCTACCCAGCATATATAGGTTAGTCGTTTAGATGAACTCTGCTTAAAACAAGCTGTACCCCGAATTAGGCCACGCCGTCGTCCCTATCAAGTGCATGTGTTGGCATACTCTTATGATTTTTCTAACAGAGGCCAGCTGTTAATGTGTGGTAGCTAGGAGTTAGGCTGTCTCTTTCAGAGCATGTTGTTTGCTGTTCAGTATTGCTGCTTGCTTTGCCTTATATGTAATTTGTCTTTGATCGGTGACCATGGACGGGCCTTTTATCCCCTTTCTTCTTCAAAGAAAGAAGCACGGCTGTTTGGAAAGCGGCGGGTTTGTGCTGTGTCCACCCCTGCTGCACAAGGTAAAGGAGTCAACGGTCACGTGTGCATTTCATTCTCAACTTAGGTAATTTGGTGACACATGCATGGTCTCTGCTGGCCAGCTAGCACGACGATCGATGATGTTGCCCATAGACGCATCAGGCATGGCATGCATAGTGTAGAGCTGAACTGATAACACATGCATGCCAGAAAACTGATTTGGGCCTTATGCATGTGCTTGCAAACCCCTGGGCCAAATTGGGCTCGCCCATGAGCAGTAGTTAAACCATAGCAGTTACTTCATTGGTTCGGTTGGATAAGATTTTACATTGTTGTTAAAAAAGACATGAAAACATATGCGTTGCTACAATTGGTCCTATTTATTTGAGATTATAATCCACCTAGATTGTATAAGCTGGATTATAGGTCATAGGTACTATAGTAAAAGATTATATTGGGATCACATTGGCGCCACAAATAATCTGAAATAAGCTAGAGGCTAGCTTATTTCAGATTATTTGTGATCCTATAATGATCTTTTACCCTATTACCCATAGTATCATAATCTAGTTTATATAATCTAGGAGGGAAACAAACATATATTATTATATTATAGATGCAATAGAAATGAAAAGGACAAATATTATTGGGTCGAGACTCCAAGACAACCTCAGCTCAGCCTAAAACCCATAATCGGTCCATTAAATCATCAAACATGCCTTGACCTCAACTGTCCAATCAAATCTATCAATGAGATCGACCCCGTGGCAAGCAAAATGCGTCGGCATCAACACCCTCGCTCTTCTGAGACCCTAAACAATCCCTCTTTTTCTCCCCTTTCATACCGCAAGCCACCGCATTGTTCCTACCACATAGTGAAGCCTCTATCGACTAGCTAGGGCTCGCCCTTCACCCACAATTTCCTCCTCCGCCGTGTCATGGCCGCAGTACGGTGCCGTCTCCACTTCTCCTCTTTCGTCGTAGCTTGGGCCGCGGAGTCTGAGAAAAATAGCATAGCATGGTGGATTAGTAGCACCAAATAACCAAGCTACCGTTATGAATGAATTTATTCCTCCTTAGTAGCATGGTATCTTATTTTGTGCCCGGCCGATGCATGCAGAGTTCTTTTGGTTTTGCTGAAATCACTGTGACTAATGGCCTAATGGGTGAGGAAGATAGAAATGGAGAGGGAGCATGCATGCGATGCGACAAAGCACGGCACGATGGTTGAAAGATAAGGCCCAAGAGCCTGGGGGAGGAATTGAAGATAGAAATGGAGGGGAAGGCCCAGCTCCAGAATTAAGGGCCTTCTCGGGTTCTGTAGGAGAGTAGTTTAATTTGTCCGCTCAGACCTCGTCGTTAGCCTTGCTTGCTGCCGTGGCGGCAGCGGCACAGGCTGAGGCTGCATGCTGTACCTCTTCATCTATCGCCGCCAGAGTTACTAAGTGAACAGTTTGAAGCAATTAACCGGGCAGTCTTGAAGTAACATATATACTGTCTGCATTCCATCACACATGCCAAGTCTATGTGCTAGTATGTGGCAAATGAAGCATGCGTTCATTATATTGTTCAAATGAAGCTTCGTTCCTCCTCTCCTCGCTCGCCCAACGCCGCCGCCCTCCGAGCCGTCCCTCCACCTCCTCCTCTTCTCGCTCTCCCTGCGCCGCCACCCTCCGAGCCATCCTCCGCCTCGCGCGCCCTGCTCCTCTCCCTGCGCCGCCGCCGCCGCCCGCTCTCCTCGCTGGCCCGGCACCGCCAACGTCCTCACCACTCGACCATTCCATAGCTACGAGACCTCCGTTGCCGATCCAAATCGGATGCCTGCCACGATCCACGGGCAAATCGGATGCCTGCCACTGTCCTCCACGGATCTCCGTTGCTGATTCAATTCACCTTCGAAGGTCATCTGCCGGTATGTGTACTTTCGACCGATCCATTCAAATGTGTGCATGCTGCTAGCTGATCGGTGTGAATGCAGTGTACATTTAAAAGTTTCTGGCTGGCCGATCCAATGCAAGGTTTCCAGCAGCAAGTTTGTTCTGGAATGGCAATAGATGCGTATGACTTTGGAGACCCATGACTGTTAAAGTCAAGTTGTTTCTGTCAATACTCATATCTGGCCCTCTTTCATATCGTTCACCTAATTCTGCACAAGTCCCCCTTCAGAATTGATAAGACGAACTAATGATGTCACACATTTCACAAACTTTAGTTTATTTTGAATCACCGCTGCATGCCTTTGCTCACGTTACTTTTCATATATGCAATTCCTTCAGTTTTGATATTTTTATCATACGGAGCAACTCCAAGAGTATCCCAAAAAAATTTTCCCCAAAACTATGTATTGGGGGTTCTCCTAAAAAAATTTTCCCCCAAAAATGTATCAATCTACAGCAGATCGCTAATAAATTGCCCCTAATATTTCAAAACAGGCCACGCCATCGTATTGGGCCCATTAGAAGGGACACGCGGGTGTGCGGGAATCAAGATTGGGGGAGAAACGCCAACGTTAAAATATACGCGGTGGCAGGCTGTTTTTTAGCGTCGCTAAAAAATTGGGAAAGGTTTGGGTGGACTGTTGGAGTTCGTTTTTTCTCTTTTTCTCCCTAAAAAGGATATTGGGGTAAGATTAGCAGTCTTTTGAAGTTGCTCTAACTTATCACGTATGCATCTCCTGTATATATGGTTCTAATATAACTGTCATCCGTTAAAAAGGGAACACCTGGGGAAGCCATGCATTTTTCAGTACATCTTGATTGATCTCAGATTAGTTTTTATATTTTTTTGTCTACAAGACTGCACATATAGAATTTTTCCTGTGTTGGAGTTCTAAATATTCGTCTATATATATATATGGTTCTAATATAGCTACTTTGGTTGAAAAAGGAACTCCTGGGAAGCCATGCATTTTTTCTACTACATCTTGATTGGCCTCAGATTTCTACTTACATGCTTAAGCTCATGTAATACATTGTGATGGGTTTGCAGTTGAAGATAGATGGATCCGGTTGAAAGAAACAGTGCTAGAGCTCTGTTTCGAGATCTGCCAAATAGCATTATATCTTTGTGCTTTTGGAATTTAGAACTTTGATGCAAGCTTCTGAACAAAGGAGCAATAAGTTTCTGAACAAAAGAAGCTGAAGTTGAATTTTAGGAACATAGAGCTCCATTTGTCTACCTGGTCAGAAGCTTAATAAAAGAAGCTGAAGTTTATTTTTATTAGGAACATAGATCTCTATTTGTCATCCTGATCAGAAGCTTAACCAAAGAATCTACTAACATGCTCCTTTTCTCTCCCTGCTCTTGTGGCTGGTTCTGGTTGCTGGGACTGCAAAATTCATTGGTGCCTGATCAGAAGGGTATGCCATTTTCTAACCCATTCCTTGGTAGAAACATGCAAGTCAAAAACGAGCAGCCATTGTATTGCACATCATTAATTAGAACATTAAAACTCTTGAGTTTCAAGTTTGTTACCCCGTTTTAGCTGACAATGAGACTAATATTTTTATAATTTGTGAAGGTTTGGTCCGTTCGGTCCATATTTTTATGATCTGTGGTCCAGTTCTTGAAATGATGGTGATTGTGATCCAGTGCTGTTGAGACTCTTAAAACTTTGTTGTTCTAAAGGTGAAATAGT
Source organism: Setaria italica (assembly GCF_000263155.2). NCBI lineage: Eukaryota > Viridiplantae > Streptophyta > Magnoliopsida > Poales > Poaceae > Setaria > Setaria italica. Next base: position 11,014,655 of record NC_028458.1, on the reverse strand, counting down.
TCTACAAAATCAGTCAGAGTTAAAGGTGATTAGTTCTCAGGATTATGCTTGAAGCCTTGAAGGAAGCAAAGGCTTATATATACTAACCTTTTCCATCCAATGCTGTATGTCTAACCCTTTTTTGTTTGACAGGGGGTACTTGTGATCTACAACCATTGCTAGATTGTACTTGGTTGGCTTCACATAAGCAAACTGAACAAAGTCCACCACGGATAGTTTCATTTTTCAGTTGCAGACTCTTGTTCTTTTATTCAATTTCAGACTGTTTTATTTAGATATTACAGCAGCTTGCTGCATCCCATATTATGCCCTGTTCTATTTTTTCTGAGTGACTTACTTTTAACTTAGCATGCCTAATATGAACTTAGCCATATGTATGACTGATAAGAGGACATATAAATACTTATCTCTTCCCCTTGTACAGCTCAATTCTTTCATTCCGTTTGTACCCTTTCTGTCTTATGAAACTACTGTTGCAAGAAGTTGCCATTTATATATCAATAAAAGATATATCATTATCAGTGGTACAGTTGTGAAGCATTTATCTAAAAATGTATATCTTATCTCATTCATTTAAGTTACACTGTGCATACATTGTTGTTGCTTTCTGCTTTCATATATGCCAATGTTGGTGACAATGGTTGCCTGCTTTCTGCTTATTGTCATTGATCTTGCTTGTTGGCTCCTTTTGGAAATACATTGTCACTGTGCCTTTAACCTTAAGATCTTTGCACCCCTTTTGCGGTCTTCTAACTCTCATGTACCTGTTTACTGTCTGCACAATTGCATTATCATTTCGTGTACCCCATACATTCAAAGAAAGCTTGTTGTGTGTGTGTGTGTATATATACCCTAATCTTCTCCGGTTTTGCCTGTCCTTTGGCTTGTGCAGGAACTATCGCTTTGATGGAACCATCCGGGTCAAGTCGGTCTAGGGTACCTTTTGCAAAACTCACAACAATACAAGGTGAGGATACACTTGGACATTTGGTTTGTGATGTACTATGGTCACTCATTATGTCATTCCAATATGATGAAGGTACACAAACTCCACATCATGTAGATCCTAAGGAACGTGATAGAGAGCGTAAGAGATTCCTGGTGGCAACAATGCCTAATGAGGAGAGGAGTTAATATAACAAGACACGCTGTGAGAGGCGTCTGAGGAGAAAACGTGAACAAGGTGCCATTCAACACATTCCAAACCATCACCAAGGTACTATTGTGTTCTTCGTTCACTCTACTTCTGCATCCTTATTTTTCCATGACAAAAAAATTGACACTCAGGAGTTTAAGTAGATGACCGTGTACAAATGGAGGTAGATGAAAACGATGGCTCGCTCCATAGGGGAGATTTGGGATAAAATAAAGATAGACTTCATGTGGGGACAAGTGAATCGGGTGCGCCTACACACTTTTGTTGTTTTGGAAAAACATGAATGTTTCACAAGGTGTTTTATTTTTTACGATCTTTTAAAGATGGAGATGCTGGTTTAATCAATGATGAGGCTACTCTTGGTGAGATGGAAGATTTATGCGATCAGAGTTGTATCAGCCCTCCGTATGAAGGAGGTAACCGTGTGCTTAATAATCATATGATATGCCTTTAATTTCAACAATTTACAACTCTAAAACTTTTTTAGATATAAATGCCGCATTACACAACGATGATGCTACTCTTGGTGACATGGGCAGCATTTGCGATGAAAGTTGCAGCAGGGATGTGGGTGAAGCAGGTATAATTTGTATCTTTATTTCAAAATATTTAATAGATATTTTTATGAAAATGTCGTGTGTCATGGACAATGGTAATTAGCTCACATCCCTTGACCACCTTAGTATCCATATATTATATTATTATAATATTTAAAGTAACCTACATTTGTCCTACTACTATTCTACTACTAAAGGTGGCACCCAAACAGACACTCGCGACTTCCATCCCTTCACTGCATCAAATGTATTTGGAGCGGGTAAAAAAAAATTCACTTTGCTTATTTGTCAACACCTCTTCTATGTCCCACCCGCAATTCATCTTTTGCAAACAATACTGGCCTGCACCTAATGACTCTATAGGTACTCAGACACAACCATCTGTTGTTGCTGAGCCGTATTCAATGCCTCCGCATGGTGGACAGGCAGAGACACATGCCTCTATGGAAGCGGACGGTAAATGTTGCACGTGCTTCCTTCGTACTATTATTCTACCTATGTAAATACGCTTGTCTCATCACTCATGTGGCAATGTTGCATCAGATTGCGATGAGAACATCATATTTGAGGAAGACGAGGAAGAGGATGAGAGGTACCTTTTTGGAGGCCAAGGTACACCTCGGCGCATCTATGTGATGCTTGGGTTACCTTATTTCCAAAATATAACACTTCATACTCGTGCTAATTATTAGAATGTGATGACTGGGATGCTGATGAGGATGTCGATCTCGAGACGACTAATGAAGATCCCAACGAACCTGATGTATCGGATCCATACGATGCGGTTTATGCCAATGTCCTTGACGAGACGCACATGCTTAAGCTAGAGGATAACTGCGAACACTGCAATGCAAAGAAGTTTGAGTCCGAGCCACCTGGATTCTATTGTCGTAGTGGAAAGATTCATCTTTCCACCCCTGAGACACCATCGGAACTCGTGAGACTGTGGTCGAGCTCGGACACTGATGCTAGGCATTTTCGTGCAAACATCAGATATTTCAATGCCCACTTCTCTTTCACTTCTCTGTACTGTAAACTTGATCGTGTGACCACCGACATGAAAAATTGTGGAATTTACACATTCCACGCCCATGGCCAAATCTACCATAACATACGATCATTTGGTAAAGAGGATGGTCACGAACCTAGACACCTCGAGCTTTATTTTTACGACCACGATCCGTCTCTTGAGCATAGGCTCCACAAGTGCCATGAGAAGTCTGCTCAAGAAGACAGGGAGGTCATCCAGAGGCTAAAGGACATCTTACATGGCATTAATCACTACTCAGAGAATCTTAGGAGTATGGGCCAGGTTCACAACAACAAGGTTGCAAAGCAACACATGGAGCTGCGGTTCTGTGTATTAGCTTGTTTATAATTACAATCATACTGTGGAATATACTGCATTTATTGTCTATTTATATTTATTATACATAAAATTGATAAGTGGTACTCATCATGGCTATATATCGTTCCGCTTCAGAAAATGTTAGAGTTAACACATCATGAAAAATATCGTACACATCGCGGTGGTAAAGAGTTGGGTGATGTGATTGGTGGATGGGAAATAGTAAAATATGACATACTAGGTTGCAGATATGTAAGTTCTTTTCATGTTGTTATTTGTTCATTACATATCCTTTGTGGTCCTAATACTGAATGTTTTGCAGTTTCTCTTGCCATGGAAGCACGTCAATACCTACCTCCTTTATATACTTGACATTAAGCGGAAGAAACTTATTGTGATTGACACTAAACCCATTCCAAAATATACCACAGATTTGCCATATAAACATTATGCGATACAGATTGTAGAGTTTCGCCTAAAATTTCAGACCGCATTTAGACAACTTAAACCTGATTCATGGGAGGATGTTCACAAATGGGAATTTGAACACGCGAAAGGGATTGCGGAAGACACTAATGGGTAAGACCAGCTCTGACACACTGGTATTTTAGAGTGTCAATATCCTGTATTTTAGAGTGTCAATATCCTTTATTTCTTAAAATATATGTTTGTATATTTATATAGCTGACGATTCATCGTACCATAGATTTTCAGATGGATGGCTTATTCTACAGTACATGGCATGGTGGGATAGTCCTCAAAACGTGCACATCAAAAAAGTGAGTAAAAATACTTTGTTGTACGTTCCTTTGTGATTTTACAATATACGATAAATCTCATCACACAAGAGCTACACTTGAAGTAAGCACTCATCTTACGTACAGGATGCTACGATGCGCCGCGACTTCTTCATTGATCTTTTGGCGCACGAAGCGAATGCCTGGAGGACAAGACTACCGGGCATTATGAAATATTATCTTTGACGCATCACAGGCAAAGAAATAGGATAGATGGGGGTGGCCTTTGGATGACCTGTATTCGTACTTGTTCCACATGATTATTGTCCTGCTGAATCCAATGTTGAAAGTTGTTCAAGTCGTCGTTAGAGCTTGCTAGAAATGAATACGATGTAAAGGTGGTTAACTGCCATATATTGTTTTTGCAAGTTGAGATAAAGAGCATCCAAGCGTACTTATGCTTATGTTATTACTCATTGCAAAGTCATTTTTTTGTTTTACATTGGGAGCATTTCGAAGTAAATATTTCACACGATAATGTTTGATGCTTATAAACGATATTTATTTTATCCGTAGCGACGCATGGGCACGATCCGGATGAGCGCATATCCAGCTCCACCGAGTGAGCCAATCCACCCAGCTTTCATGCTGGCCTAGCATGGCAGCGACGTGCAGGAAATAAGAGCCGAGCCTTCCTGAGCAGTAATTAGCGCTAATTGGCGTATTTATTATCATGTGTCAGCACCCAATCAATAAAATTCAGTTCCCAACGAACGGATTCCTTGGATGGCGTAACTGGTTTACCCAAGCTTACTGCTTAGGGATGGGTTACAAGAATAGGTTTAGTGTACACGTGCACGCAAGTATAGTCTTACGAGAATAATGTAACGAGAGTGCACATGCACATACATGTAGAACTAATGCCTGCAAGCTACGGTAAATAATGTTAAAGCTACGAGAAGCAGGTTGCTCAATGTCGACGTTACAATAAATAATGCTGAAGTTACGAGAACCAGGTTGCTCAATGTTGAATTTTACGATAATCAGGTTGCTCTCGTCAGGCCATTTACTAAGGATCCTGCATAAGCGCCAAATCAACTGTTGACGCCGCTTGTATGTTTCAAGGACTGCGACTCTGGAAAGTTACCACAAGCTTACATCATCATGTGCTGTGGAACCGGTCAATCCAATGACAGGACAAATTTACCATAAACTAGTAATTACAGTAGTTCAAATTGATAAGAGACGGTAACTATGATGGGGGAGTTCCTACAGTTTGTGTCAAAAGCTTCCTGATCATGTTCGGTGGGTTGTAAAGCTTCCCGAACCGAGGTACCTTTTCCTGCATTTGTAGTGAGATAAAATTAGAAGGAATGAACTAGCTTTGCATATGTTAACGAACAAACAGAATGGAACTGAACCTTCACCAGTACAGCGGTAGGTCATTTATCAGCAAAATTACAATATGCTAGTGCTAGCTACGAAGCTAATAGAGTTACAGTAACAACAGCAAGAAAAATTGGCATATCAAATTTTTTATTCTAGTAAAATATGGCCTGGGATTTATAAAGTGAGAATTGAGTTACCATACAACAGGTAAAAAAAAATAACTTCACTGGTTCACAATCAACCACATTACATGATGGAATTTTCCCAATTACACTACGTGGATAGAATCAGGAACCAAATGATTGTGATTTTCCATTGGGAAAATATAGAAAGAAAACTGGCAGATATCTCTTTGCTCGTATTGAGGATGCAGCAGATCTGCTGGCACAAATCGATTTCAATCTGCAAGGGTGAAGAAATTGAAAATCTCACTGAGAAATTAGGACTCACCAACGAATAAAAAGGCAGCAGCAAGAAAAATTGGGGGTAATCACAACGTGCAGTTGCATGCTCATCTGCAGCCTAGGTGGCCGGATCTAGCGCAGGCATTGGGGCAAGTTTGATATAATCTACTCGGAAGACTAGAAACATTCTCCTGAAAGAAATATGAGAAATCAGATCAGGCTCAAATCCTCATCTCCCATCTGCTGGCAACAGGGAAAAATTAGTTGAACGAGTAAATTACTGAAACGATAAAATAAATAGGGCGAGGATTCTCATCAATAACATACCTAAAATCCGACCAACAAATGCTGCTGTGTCCTTTGTTGGACTTGAGAAGCAGCGCCTCCGTGCATCCTGCTCATTCGCGAGTCCCTGATCCAAATTGGTGTATAGTGAGTTAGTAAATCTAATGCAAAGGGAATCTAATCAAGATTAAACGATTAACGCGACAGGAGGACAGATGGCCATGGACGGGGAGCCTGCCTCCGCTTGCCTGAATGGGGATGACGACGGCCACACGATGACACGAGTGGTGAAAGGAGCCAGGAAATTGCCGGTGGGGACTGGGGAATTGAGGCCTTGTTTAGTTCTCAATTTGGGAGTGTTAAAGTTGGGAGTTTACCATAAATGCGCAACTGTAGCATTTCGTTTGTATTTGTGAATTATTGTCCAAACATTGACTAATTAGGCTCAAAAGATTCGTCTCGCAAAGTACAACAAAACTGTGCAATTAGTTTTTGATTTCATCTACATTTAGTACTCCATGCATGTATCGCAAGTTTGATGTGATGGGAAATCTTCTTTTTGCATAGTGTCAAAGTTGGGATTTTGGGGGAAATTAAACATGGCCTGAGACATCTCCACCGCAAGGAGCAGCGCTCTGCACGGGATTGGGGGCGGCGTACGGAGCGGGCTTTTGTGAGAGGATTCCTGCGGCCGGAAAAAAGCGGCACGGATGGGAACTGAATCGAGCCAGGGGTGGGTTTGGAGCCGAGCCAATCCGCATGGAAGAGGACAGGTTGGCGGGGCCGGTGGGTTTGTGCGCCTTTGGCTGGGTCGGACGTGCGGTTTGGACCTGGCTATAGAATTATTTATTCTATAACCGGCTATAGGCTAATAGTTAAGTTGCTTGCTTCGACGGAGACCAGATCAGGCGACCACGATATGGAATGATACGGGTCGGCCATCATCCAGCCAGGACGCGCCAGTCTTTATTGTTCAGAGTGAAATGAAATGAAGCACGGCAGCACGCGCATGTTCACATCTTCTGTTACTACTTGTTTATTTCTAAGCAGACATGGCTGATTGCTGCCCTGCCGATTGGCGGCGCCTCCGATCCATCGATCCCAGGATCGGAGGCGTGCTGATCACAAAGGGTCGTCGTCTTCTCTTCGTCGTGAAAAACAATTAAACCACCGATCGGTCATCGATGGCTAGCTTATTGATGGTCGATTTCATAATACGCATGCATATAGTTACATTATATACTTTTCAAATTTAGTTTCGCGACGACGACGGGGAAACAATCAGCGGTCATCATTTCATAGTATATAGCTGCCAGTTGTAACTGCACACGCAAGAGCGGCCATTATCTAGGCTGTCCAACTGCAAATCAAAAGGTTTGTGTACATGTACAGTATATTCTGAGTGGCCATAACATTAATGGTGTTTATTTTCCCCAGATGATGCCGCATGGATCACATCATAGTAGAACCTTCTGGGTTCAACTCCATCTCTATCACGTGCACACACGGGGATATTATCTTATATTATTACTGAAGACATTAATCCTGACAATAGAAAAACATAATTCCTAAAATTTCTCGAAAAATCGGAAACACGTGACCAATCTCATAGGCTTTAATCACCATAGTCATTGAATTTATTGTAATTTCCAAAAATAAATAACTCACCTCTATCATCATGAAAATCGTATAAAATAAACATTAAATCTATATCCAAGTTACTCACCTCTATCATTAAAATATATCAGAACTAACCCGTATTTATATCATTGTTGATATTAAAAATACTAACTTAAGGTATATATGCATGATCTATGTCACCATGTAGAGACCATACATTTACACCATGTAGAGACCATGCATATAAATGCATGGAGGAAGCAATAAGAATGTTGAATTTTGTGCTACACACATATATACCTCAAATTAAGGGTTCAATTAGACTCAAAACATATCAAATGCACGTGGAGAACAAACTATGAGTGCAGATGGAAAAGTGTATATAGTAATTACTAATTAAGGTCTATAATAGTTGAATAAAGATGGGCACATTTTTATATGTGTATTATGTTAGAATATTTAATAAATGAGAGAGCATGACAAACACAATTTTAATAATTAGCTATAAATACTAACTTTTTAAATAAATTTCTAATATTTACACCTCTCAAGATTATTGTTAGCCCGTGCAGGAGTAAGGGCTGATGAACTAGCGTACACAAGGAAAGAATTTGGGTTAGGGCGGATCAAGCCTAAAAATTGGACTGGACTTGCTAGTGCATGGATCTTTGTAGCTTCCTAAAATAGAATCCAAGTCTACTTGACTTTAGAAAGTGAATGGGGTCCATGCTCCCTCAGGCTCTTGTTGAGTCTATCTCTGATTTGTGCCACCACATATTTTGTCTCAAAATCCATGCGAAAGAGAAAAAAGACGAGATAAAGTAAGTTGGAGCATGGCGAGACGATTAACAAGCCTTGAATTATGTGTACTTGACAACCTGAAATGGAACTATCATTTTTTATGATGTATAAAAAAGGAAACAAGAAATGGGCATTTCCATAGAAATAAGATGGATACAACTATTACTAACTAAAGTATATCACAACTGAATTAAGATGAATACATTTTTATATATGTATTATGTTAGAATATTTAACAGATGAGAGAGAGCACAACATACACAATTTTGATCATATACCTCTTAAAATTATTATCATCACGTATGGGAGTGCACGAGTTGATGAACTAGACTACACAAAGGAAGAATCGTGGACGAATCAAACCTAAAAATTGGACGGGACTTGCTAGTTCATTGAGCTTTGTAACTTCTCGAAATAGAGCCCAAGTCTACTTAAATTCTAAAATTGAGTGGGGCATATGCCCCCACTAGACCCTCGTTGAGTCCACCTCTGATTCTAACCATCAAGGGTTTCATCTCAAAATCTGTGTAAAAGAGAAAAAAAACATGATAGTATTCTCTAAAGTAACTTGAGCATGCATGACAATTGATCTGCATATTTAGCTAGCATCTCTACTATGTTGTTTGCCTAAGGGCGACTCCAATGTATTTGAACCAAGTAGTCCTTAATGGTGGGTCCTATGACAGTAGGCTGTAACTATTACAAACTCCACGATGACTTGTAAAGTGATGGGACATGGAGAGAGAGGGGGAGGAAGGAGAGAGATAGAGACAAAGAGGGTGGAATGAGTTGTATTTTATCTCTTATGAGCAACCCATACGCTTATGTGTAGCTTTTGTTATGAACCACCATATGGACCACTGATTCAGGTAGCTAGATTGAAATATTTTAGTTACTATGGGCTGCTTTTGAAGCACATCGTGGACACCATAATGCAGGAACAAGATGTAACCCAAAGCTCAACTTTTTTATAGTAACCGGTTAGTCTAATCTTTAGAGGATCGTAAGGTGGTGTGAGGCGTCTAAGAGACGGCAACTACCATTTTTTATAATGTGGAAAAAAAGAAACAAGAAACATACATTTCCGTAGAAAGCTTATTATATGGATGTCATTTAGTATTGTTGCCTGAACTTTCCGCGTGCCATTCAATCATCATATTTATAAGAACTACCTAAAGACTACTAACGTCTATCTAGCCACAACTAACTGATCTGCCAAATACAGTTAACTAATTAACCAATCAATCATCGATGGCGACCCCCCCACCCACCCACGCACACGAGGAACCGATCAAAACAACCACATTTTCCTCACGGTCTCATCTCCAAACCGATCACGCATGAGAGTAACAAACACCCCTGCACATCCCGTAGTCAGCTTCATCAGAAATTAAAACAGAGACGACGAACCACCAGCAGATCGTCCCCCAGTAAGATAAATGGCAAACCAACATCAGGCGTGGCGTCGCTTTCGGCTGTTTCAGAATTCAGACGGCGGAGGGAGAAGGAAACACGATCGATCCGTGCCTGATCCGGTACAAATACTAGCCCGTGCCGTCCCTTTCGTGCGCACTGTGATCGAGCCAGGGAGGAGTCACCACTCACCACGGCGGGGCCAGCCACTCCTCCCGGCATCTTCTCCTACTTGTAGTACGCAACACCCCTTCGCCCCTCCGGGATCGCTACCCGGAGATTTGGTGCGTCCGTTCCCCCAACCGATTCCGATCCTCCCCCGTCCGGGAGCTGAGTGGAGCACCGTCCGCCATGGCCAGAGGCAAGAACACCACACGCACGCACCGGTTCCTTTCGCCGGCATTTGTTCTTCTTCCTCCGATTCCATTTCCATCCATGGCTGCTTTCTGGTCTGACCGGGATTATATTCTTTCCTTTCTGTTCTTATTATATCGTCCCCTGTACGTGTTTTTCTCCTGCAGATGGTGGTGGGCTCGCCAGGGCGCTGTTGCTCCACGTCGCCGCGCTGTCCACAGCCGGCGCCGTCGCGACCGCCGCCGCCGCCCTGGTGCGGCGCCGGCTCGGGGTGGGAAAGAAGGAGGAGGTGCCCGCGGTCATGGCCGAAATGCCCAGGCTCCAGGTGGCCCAGTCCGGGCGCTTGGAGGACCTCGAGAAGTTCTCGCACTACGTCGGTTAGTCACCCTCTCGTCGTCGTCTTCTTCTTCTCATTCCCTGCTCTCTTCTTTCTCGGGTGCTCTGTTCTTGTCCATGGAGACGGGAGATTCAGCACGAGTCGCTTCTTGCCACTCTTTTAGGATCGTTCTCGGTTCGTGTGTTGGAGTTTATTCACTGATCTCTTCGTCCTCACTTCTTCTCGTCCATGGACACGGGAGATTCAGTCTAGCTGCTTCCTGTCACTCTTTTAGGATCGTTCGGTTGGTGTGCTTGAACTTGAATGAACGATCAAAAGTCAAAGTCCAGGCCGTTGGACAAAAACAATGCCCGGCTTTTCCTTGTCTCTACAAAAATTATATATGGGCAGAGTTTATATTATCCGCAACACACACAACAACAAACAAAAAATGCCTTTCACCTGAGTACAAAAGAGGGATTCAGATTTTATTTTCTCTTGCTGTGTCGCTGTTGCTTCAGAGATTTGTTTAGCCATTTCAACCGGTTCCAGTAAAGATACTGGTATTGGAATTTAAGCATTTTCCCCCCTACAATGGCTTATTCGAGCGCTGGCGTTTTCATGTGGAATGAGCAAATTCTACGAATCTTTATTTCTGACATCGAGTGATGTCGAACCGCACTAGTCTTTTATCGGAATATCGTAACGTAGCCATCCTGGACGATAAATAAATGGAAAAAATGATGCTGTTCGTTGATTAGTGAGAAGCGGAGCATCATCATGGCAAATATAGCTTAGTGGGTGAACTGAATTGCCTGCCTCCACTGACGGGTCCCAGTTGTCGGCTGCTTGTCGCCATCAACGTAGTACATGAGTTGATGCCCACGGCAATGGATCATCGCGGCCGTCTGAAGTTTGTACCTATTTCTTTTGTATGCGCATGCAGCTAGGCAGATGGGGTTCGAGGATATCAATGAGTGCCCACAGCTCTGCAAATTGGCGAACAACTACCTCAGGAGCAGCAAGAATTGCATGGAGGACATTTACGGGTTCTTCGCGAATGTCAAGGATGCCGAGTCCCTTTATGTCAACTTCATAGAGGAGCTGGACAAATGCATCCTCGGATATTTTGCGTTCCACTGGGACCATGCTACCTATCTCATCAGCTCGGTATGTAGTGGTACCTCCAAATTATGATGAAGTGATAGCTTGCATAGGAGTTCCATACTTCCGTGACACAATTCATAGCTGCGAAACTCAAAAAACAAAAATAGATATTTTAGAATGATTTTAGCTAGGCACCCAAAAAGAATACCATACATCGAACAATCCAAGTTTAAATTGGTTACACAAATTCCCAGTGCATTTCTGATAATGACATCTTCGTATGATACATTTTACTTGTCCTTGTCCTAGTCATATTCACTTTTTCAATGACAATGAGGAAGTTTACAAAAAAACATTCTTGATAATTTCCCCCTAATTTTCAAATGAAAGAAGCGCGACAAAATTGTGCAAACAATCATTACAAGTTGTACGTCTGCCATAAGTCCATAACTTTGCCATCACTCACGCATGCAGGCCCTGACCGTGGACAGCGGTAGCACAAAGAAGTTGAGGAACGTGTTCATGGAAGCAACAAGGTGAAACCCTCTTCCAGCATCTAGTTTTCTTTTATCTGCTGAGAACACTTTATATTTCTTTAGGAAATTATTATGCTGACTATATGTACTGATAATATTTTCAAAAGCAGACATTGTTATTTATACTGAAAAAAATGCCCTCAAATCAATATGTCGTCTTCTTCACACATTTCGTTAGGTCCACATCAATAATAATACTTGCTAACGATTTGTTAGAGGACCAAATGAAATCCCTACCACCAAAGTCTTGATAATTTAATTGCAAAAGGCATATTAGTTATATATGGCATATTTGACTATGTGGAGTATTTGTACCAGTAAAGCAAAATTAATGTAGGATACCAAAATTTCATTATTCCGCAATTTTTGTTGGGAAACATAAGCAATATGTTTATTTCTTTGGGTCTGATCTAGCCTGTCAAACTCTATCATTCCTCCTTTTAAAAAAAAGAGAAAGGATTGCATAATTCAGTTAATTGTTTACTACTTTTGTTATTTTTTGGACGGACGGTCACTTAGTCAAAAAAAAAAAGAATTTTGAGACGACATAATTAGTCATTATTCGTGGCGTGATGGAACCATACATCATGGTGTAGTAGACCAGGCTCACCAACTCCACGCATATCATGTGGTCTGTTCGGAGAAGGTGTGCAGGTATTTTCTGGCCCAGAGATTACAATCGATCATCACTTATCTTTTAGTCAATATCGTTGGCCAGGCCTAATAATAATAGCAAACAGTACGTTGACACCTACTACAGTCCATTTGTCATCATGTTACAAATAGCAGATCAACATTCATGCCTAGGCCCAGCCCGTGGCCAGATGACAAAGTGGAAGGTGTAAACTTGTCATTTGCCAAGCAAAATTGTTTGTTAATTTCCCCCAAAAATATTGGTAGATGCAATGCACAACTGATGGATTAGGTGGCGCCATCATGCATGGCCCTCACTGAGTGGGTCAATGCAAATGCTGCCATCATCATCAAGTTTGTTAGTTTTTTCCCCTCTGATTTGCAATCTTAGTGGGTGTTTGGTTCCACGGACTAAAGTTTAGTCCCTGTCACATCGAATATTTAGATACTAATTAGAAGCACTAAACATGAGCTAATTATAAAATCAATTGCACAGATGGGGCTAATTCACGAGATGAATCTATTAAGCCTAATTAATTCATAATTAGCACATATTTACTGTAGATTTGTCTCGCGAATTAGCCTCCGTCTGTGCAATTGGTTTTGTAATTAGTCTATTTAATACTCCTAATTAGTACATAAGCATTCGATGTTCCAAGGACTAAACTTCAGTAGAACCAAACACCCCTCGACCCAATTAACTTTCGGTTGTTGGACGTAGTTCAGCAGTGCAACACATGAACAGTAACCAAAATGAACATGTATGAAAATTGAAAATTTTAAGCAGCTAAAATGCCGTGCATGAGTTAATTAATTACTGGAACATGTAATAATATACTGCACAGGAAGCAGCGGTTCGCGCGCGTGACGCGTGACCTGAAGGTGACGCGGGTGTTCGCGACACTGGTGGAGGAGATGAAGGCGATCGGCATCGCGGCGACGACGAACGGCGAGGAGGCGGCGCAGTGCACGGACGTGATGGCCCCCGTGGCGCACTCGGACCGGAGCCCGGTGCTGCTGCTGATGGGCGGCGGGATGGGCGCCGGCAAGAGCACGGTGCTCATGGAGATCAAGCGGGAGGCGCTCTGGAGCAACGCGGATCAGGGGAACGCCGTGGTGGTGGAGGCGGACGCGTTCAAGGAGACGGACGTCATCTACCGCGCCATCAGCTCCATGGGGCACCATAACGACATGCTCCAGACCGCAGAGCTCGTACGTGCGCTCTCTCTCTCTCTCTCTCTCTCTCTCTCTCTATATATATATATATATATATATATATATATTATATATATATGTATGTATGTATGTATATATGTATGTATGCCGTCATTCCTCCATTATTGCTGTCCTGTTCGATCAGGTAGCTGCACGTTTAGAGAATTGCTCGTTGATTAAAAGAAGGTTGACGTGGTTGATGAGAAAAGGACGAGTGGCCAACCGGCCGGGAGCTAGAGTGTGTATCAGCATCGCACATGGAGCTGCTTGGCGTAGCATCGTCGGTTACAAATCGGACTTGTCCGACCGACACTGGCTTAGCTGAAAACGGATTTAACAAGTAGCAATTGACTTTGTATGGTGCATAGGATCACACGCAGGTCTAGCTAGTCCTCACCTTGACCTTTACAGCTTAAGGGGGTGTTTGGATACGAGGTGCTAAACTTTAACAGTGTCACATCGGATGTTCGGATGCTAATTAGGAGAACTAAACATGAGCTAATTATAAAACTAATTGCAGAACCCTGTGCTAATTCGCGTGACGAATCTATTAAGCCTAATTAATCCATCATTAGCAAATGGTTACTGTAGCACCACATTGTCAAATCATGGACTAATTAGGCTTAATAGATTCGTCTCACGAATTACACTCCATCTGTGCAATTAGTTTTGTAATTAGTCTATGTTTAATACTCCTAATTAGCATCCAAACATTCGATGTGACGGGTGTTAAACTTTAACACCATGGAGCCAAACAGGCCCTAAGTAAGTACATATTTGAAAACTGTTGGCGTGCTAGGATTGGGTGCACTGTCCATCCGACATCGGTGTCTGAAAACATGCATGTTGCAGCTAGCCATTGTAATACCTCAGTGGGTACAGTTAAGAGATGGTCCATGTCTAGTCCTGAATGCCTTACGATCCAAGGACACATAAAAGAAAAGACGTTAACGATGCATCATGCATGTGTAGACAGCAGAGCACCATGCCGGGTTGCAGCGTAGTACCACCGAGATCTGTGGAACAAGTGGCGGTATCTTTGCCGGGTCCACGCACGATCAGATGGGGGTCACGGGGGAGACATAGAGGGGCCGGGACGGGATTCCATCTGCTCCTGTTCTCTTCAGTCTTCACGGTATTCCATCATTGTTGGCTGAACTACTGAAGCTAGGCGCCATTATTGTTGGCTCACGTACACGCGCGCCATGCCGGGCCCACTTACTAGAGGCGTTAGCTAGTGTGGCAAGCTGCTAGTGCTAGGTTACAGGACTGATGGACAGATGAATGCACGTGGAAGCACTGACACTGATTCCCATGCTCAATGATACGGCCTCCGAACTGCAATGTGCGCTTGCACCAGTTCAGTGCTGTCGAGTGTCGACTGTCGTGTGGCTACTCGTTGTCGTTGCTCTTGCTGAATGAAGATCATCCTTCTCCAACTGGCAAGTGGCCGAGTGGCCCACTCATTTGTCTAGTCTAGGATTTTCTGCATTTCAGCCCGAAAACTGTAGCCCGCAAAGATTAGTAGATGACTGGATACTTTGGACCATCAATGAGCTGGTTCGAGTGGCCCATTTTTGCAGTTGCGCGATCCACGATCTATTTATCACTCCACTCAGGCCGCTGGTCCGGCCGGCCCGGCGGCCAATGCTGACTGAATTGCTAACTGGTCTGTTTGTCTGGGCCGCTGCGCTCACACCCTCCACTCCTCCAAAACAAAACACAGGTGCACCAGTCGTCGACGGACGCGGCGTCGTCGCTGCTGGTGACGGCGCTGAACGAGGGGCGGGACGTGATCCTGGACGGCACGCTGTCGTGGGAGCCCTTCGTCGAGCAGACCATCGCCATGGCGCGCGCCGTGCACCGCCAGCGCTACCGCATGGGCGTCGGCTACAAGGTCGGGGACGACGGCACCGTCACCGAGAGCTACTGGGAGGTGGACGATGACGCCGGCAGCGGCGCGCCGCCGCCGGGGGCAAGCAGGAAGCCCTACCGGATCGAGGTCGTCGGCGTGGTCTGCGACGCGTACCTCGCCGTGGCCAGGGGGATCCGGAGGGCCATCATCACCAGGCGGGCCGTCAGGGTCAGGTCCCAGCTGCAGTCGCACAAGCGCTTCGCCGCCGCGTTCCGGAGGTACAGCCGCCTCGTCGACGGCGCCAGGCTCTACAGCACCAACTCCATGGGATCCGCGCAGGTACTGAACATTATTATTATATATATGCATCAAATTCATGAGCTGAGACTGATGGATTAGTATTATGCAGCTTATCGCGTGGAAGGACGGCATCAACAGCAGCCTGCTGGTGGAGCCGGGGGAGATCGACTGCCTGGAGAAGGTGAGCAGGCTGAACGAGGACGCCACCTCCGTCCACGACCTCTACCCCGACGGCACCACCACCTGCGGCTCACGCTCCATCTGGGAGGACATGATCGCCTCGCCGTCGCGCGCCGCCACCCAGCGCGACCTCCGGGAGGCCATCCGCTCCGCGGAGGAGGCCGCCGCCAACGGCGAGCCCAAGACGGCCCAGCGCGAGCTCCTGGAGGCCATCCGCTCCGCGGAGGAGGCCGCCAACGGCGTGCCGGAGACACCAACAGCTGCTGCCTCGTAGAGTCGTAGCATGCATCGAGCCATCGGCGATATTGATTGATTGTGAAATGGCTATGGCTGTGTAAGGCAATGTCCAATGAGCATGGAGCCATTGCGCTGCGACATTTGATCAAGAATAAGCAAAGCCGTGTAAGGCAATGTTCATCTGCATACCTTCTAATATCATTATCCCAGGCAAAGATGCTCTCAAGAGAGCAATTCCAACAGCATGGCTATTTTTAGTTCTCCATTTGACTCTCTAGCCACTTTGCCAATAAGATTTCTCTCTATTCAAGTTGCACATTCCAATAGACTATCCCTTTCCTACTCTTCAAATCCCAACCTCTAATTTCATTTCTAAAAATATGCACTCTCCATCTACTCCAACAGACTTTCCATTCTAGCTAGCCGGATAGGTTGGCATCCAATTGGCAATTCTGTTGGACCATAATTTTCTAACAGAATTGCCAAATTTTAGCTTGGAGAGTGCATTGGCCGGAGCTTCCACTAAATTGGAGGGGGCCAAGCATCAACACGCAACATTTTATGAAGGAAATTTATGATTTTTTTTTCAAATCTAACAAGCTCATAACTCATAAAACAGTGGTGGATCGGGGGGGGGGGGGCGCACGCTGTTGGCCTACACTAAGCTCTGCCCCTGTGCCCTATAGCTATATATGTGTCACTAAATCTATGGCTCGTAGTTTGTCACAAGGCTCAACTTGAACACACTAGCATATTATTTTCGTTCTCGAAAAATTAAAGATTTTGTTTTGTTTAGTTCATACTCAACCAGCATTTCTGAATAGGATGCCAACGACTTCATTATTCAAGGACAAGATGGGAACAAATGTCAACTTGCAGTGTTCTTATTTTTTCCCCTCTTTGTTTGGTCGACGAAAAAATGAGCATGGAGCCATTGCTACTTGCTATAGAAACTGTTGCTGCAAGTTAGAACGAGATGGGTTGAAACAGGAATTTCACATCCTTTTTGTTTGGCTAGCTGGTAAGCAAAAGGAAGCCCCAAAAATGGCACGTCCTTTTCATATACTCCCCCGTCCCCAAGAAAAATACTAAGGCGTAGTTCATCTTGTTATGACATGTTAGACTTTTATTAGCACTTAATGCATTAGTATGTCATTTATGTGATAAAAAATATAAGGCGAGGGCTGTAAAAAAAAAGGATAGTCATCCACTGATATGCAACGAGTGCATGATCTCCCCCGTTCCCCTAACCCCCACCCACTCCACACACAGACACGGGAAATAGAAATAAGAAGGTGCCTTCTCGTCAAACTACACGAGGTCAAACGAGTGGGACACTGATTGATCGCAATGAGACCTATCAACAAAATGGCCGAAATTAACAAGTCGATGTCGTCACATTGGGCCCCGGAAGAAAGAGATCTGATGCTTATCTCAAAACAATTGCTCAAGGTTGACATCAACCTACCAATAGATGGTTATTAGACTATCCAAGTTTGGTCTTAATTAAGATGTGTATTGGTTAATGACTCATTACCGATGTATTTTCACCCCTTAGTTCTTACTCATGGTTCATGATGACGGAAAATTAAGAAAATGGTTTTACTTTAGTGCTAGCTACATTAAACAATTTGAACGATAGAACTGTGTAAATCTTGCTTGCACTTGTAGAGAACTCACCTTTAGTCCCAGTTGGTAGAGTAAATCTACCGAAAAACCATCCGGGATAAAGTAATCGAGACAAAAGGGGAGGTCTTTTGTCCCAGGTCACTCAACTGGGACTAAAGACCCCTTTTATTCCGGTTGGGAATACCAACCAGGATAAAAAGTTTTCCAAAAAAAAAAGCATCGGCTGGTGGAGGCCCGCCTCGGCTCCCGCGCCGCCGGCCTCCGTGCGCCGCCGCCAAGCCCCCGTCCCGCCACTGCCGAGCCACCGCATCCCGCCGCCGCCCGCACCCCACGTCGGTGTGCCTGCTCTGGCCTCGCTCGCCCACACCCTCCCTCCGTGCGCCGCCGCCGAGCCACCGCACCCCGCCGACGCCCGCACCCCGCGTCGGTGCGCCTGCTCCGGCCTCGCCGCCTCCTGCTCTGCCTCGCGCCGCCTCCTCTGCCGCCGCATCCACCCGCCGCTCCTCGCCTGCCGCCGCTGCCTGCAAAAACTCACCACAACAACACTGACACTGCACCGAGCTCGCCGCCGCCGCACCTCTTACTGCTGCTTCTCGCGCGCCGCCGCCGCCGCTGCCTGCAACAAAAAACTGTAAGAACTCACCACAACAACTACACTGACTTGGCCACCGAGCTTGCCGCCGGCCGGCCACCTCTTACTGCACTGCCCTGCACCTCGCCCCACTGCTGCTCCTCACTGGCAGTGAGGGGCGAGCAGAGGGGGCGGCGGTGCCGGGAGGGAGGGGAGGGGGCGGCGGCATTGGCGGGTAGGGAGGCCAGGGAAGGGCAGCGGCGCCGGTGAGAGGCGGGGGAAGAAAGAGATAAGGAAGGAGCTGCAGGGAGAAAGAGATAAGGAAGGAAGAAAGAGATAAGAACCGCGCATGAGTGGAGAGTGGGAGGCTAGTAACGCGCGGGGCAAAAGAAAAGATAAGGAGATAAAGGTAATGTGCGTAGAGAGAGGGGGGAATTGGAGAGGGCGCACGAAAAACAAGGGTAGGGATCTTTTATCCCGGTGGAAAAACCAACCGGGACTAAAGGGACCTCTTTTATCCCGGTTGGTGTTTTCAACTGGGATAAAAGGCTCCTCCAGACTACTAGTCTTTACAACCGAGACTAAAAAGGTTCTTTAGTCCCGGTTGGTGAGCCCCCCACCAGTGGGGGGTGGTTTAGTCCTAGTTGGTGAACCTTTTATCCCGAGTCAACTTTAAACCGGGATAAAAGGAGGTGGATGGAAGGTGAGTTCTCTACTAGTGTTGAGATACAGGGTGACAACAAACCTTGAGACAGTTACGAAATTAGTTCAATTTTTCCTTCGTCCAAAGAAGCCCTTGATATATCATACATTTTATTACCACCCTCGTAGGATTGTTGTAAAGTGTCAACCATAAGCAGTGACTAGGGGTGTATCATGGGAATTATATTGGGAAAAGGTGCCAACGAAACCAAAACAAGTGTCGTTTCAAATTAAACTAGGCAATGTCGCTAAAATAGTATTGTTATGGATTGGGATATCTGCAAAGTGGAAACTAAGTTGAGATTCAATCTTGGGCAGAAATGAAATTGGTCGACGTACCCACTTAGTACACTTTACAACAAATCCACTTGTCAAATGAAGTCATACTGTTCTAACTTGTGCCTATACTCATTGTTAGGTTGGTCCCACTGTGCATTATGCAATATGGTGCACCAGTACTGGTTGTACTTGCCCGTCAGGCTTTGGTTTTTCCTATGCAAGAGATCCTTATCTCCGTATTAGGCCCCGTTTTCTTCCTCTGACTTATTTTTAGCACCCGTCACATCGAATGTTTAGATACTAATTAGGAGTATTAAAACGTAGACTATTTACAAAACCCATTACAATAAGACGAATCTAAACGGCGAGACTAATCTATTAATCCTAATTTGT
>NC_028458.1:10961826-10994538 GCF_000263155.2 Setaria italica | reverse complement strand
ACATGATCCAATCTGGCAGTTCCCGGTACGTAACTACTGAGTGATCATGCAGCCCTGTAGGTAGGTACGTGCTACCACAACTTGGCAATAGCAATAGTGCTGATCCTGGGTGCATTGCACCAGCAGAAGATAGAATAGAATTGAATAGCATATTTATATTATCATTGAGCAATTACTTCCTATTCTGTAATGTTCACACGAACAATATGTGGTCTGGGGCATATATCCATGAGTATGACAATCTCAGCATCCAAATAACAGGGGAACTCATCACGTTTCCAACTTGAGCCTCCACTGTCAACTTAGTCTCAATAATATCCGTTGACTACTCCTAATTAGTCTCTAAACATTCGATGTGACACGTGCTAAAAATAAGTCAGTGGAAGAAAACGCCCCATTAAAGTAGCAACAAAATGTGTTCTATTAAGACATGAAGATTATATGTTAAGATAATTTTTTGAAGAAAATATACTAAGATAAATAAAGGCATCTATGGATTAATATAATTTTTTTGAAGAAAATACGGTAAGGTAAATAAAGGCATCATAAATAAATAGCTCCCAATTGGACCACTTGAAAACCCATATGGCTAGCAGCTGAAAATTTTGAAATTACGATATATAGGAGTGCCAATTTGTTGCCGTCTTGGCGTTCTTTTCGTGGAATTTTGGTAGACATATCGACGGTTCAAGTCAGTCAACTTGAAAAGAACTGTGCGCTGAAGTGGTAAATGATGGTGATATATCCAGGAATATCGCCGGGAACAGATGGTAACATGTAGAAATCCAAAATATTTATTTCAGGACCCACAGAAATCCAATATGTGTATGTCTGAACTGAATAGTAGTAGTGGCTTGGAACCAACCTATTAATTTCTTCTCCCGACGGATATTGCAGGTGTTTCTGCTATTATGAGTTCATTAAAGAGTAAGCAGCCTGAAACTTATGGTTATTTAGGAGGTGTTTGGGAACACCCTGCTAAACTTTAGCACCTATCATATTGGATGTTTGAATGCTAATTAGGAGTATTAAACATAGGCTAATTACAAAACTAATTGCACAGATGGAGTCTAATTCGCGAGACGAATCTATTAAGCCTAATTAGTCCATGATTTGACAATGTGGTGCTACAGTAACCATTTGCTAATGATGGATTAATTAGGTTTAATAGATTGTCTCGCGAATTAGCACAGGGTTCTGCAATTAGTTTTATAATTAGCTCATGTTTAGTCCTCCTAATTAATATTCGAATATGACTTTATCCGATGTGACACTGGTTGTGGCATGAGTCACGCGTGATCCTTTTCTTTTCCCATGGTCAGAGCATGTGTGCCGATTGTTCTCCAGATGCCCACTGGCTAGCAGTCCTCCAGTTCCAGTAAGTCACAGGCCAATTGCAACAAGCCACTCAACCAGAAAATCCCTTGCGCACGCCTACCATTCCCAAGTTATACTGTAACAGTTATTGTTATACATATGCCATCTTCCTATCCTGATGACCATATCTTGAGGTCGGAATATACAAAATTGATCGGTAATAAGATTCAAAGGTTCAGTTATTTCCGTTCATATAATTGTTCGGCGCATTCTGAACATATGTAGCAAATGAAAATAATACAAAAAAGCAACATAGTACACTTTTAACTTTAGGACCACGAGTGAAGCAATCCCACTGAGACTGACTCAACTATGAATGAATCAATGAATTGCTATAACAGCAAAGCAGCATTTGTGCACTTCTTTTCGGTTGTGACACTATCTTGGTACATGTTCACAAAAAATCGGGGTAACTCAAGAAAAGTTGCTCTGCATTTTCCCGCCCCTTTTACAAAGTTTAGATAACTGTCCCTTTCCCGCCAACTTATATCTTCCCTTCCAACTCTTCACACTAACCCTGAGCAACAGCTCAGCTGTCCTATCTAACGGCTTGTTCTTCCTTGTCATCATTGTGATACCTCCACAAGCGAGAAGAAACTTTTGTGCTCTCCCACTTGAATATTGCTACAAACCATGTAGATGAGGAGGCCAAACAACAAAACAGCAGCTTGAAAGGGCTCCGTCTTTGTCAATTTCCAATCCTTGTTAATAAGACTGGAGCAGTCGCTCCCCAACAAGGACCGGGTTGTTGGCATTTCCTGAAGAGGGTCTGATGATCAAGGAGTTCCCTATGCCTGTGTAGACTGAGTTGGCATCCGAGTATGGTTGTGCTCACCCTCATATGTCACTATGAGCATTGATGAATCATCTACACACCGTTCAACATGCTTCCTTGCTGGGCAGCCCCTCACGCTGCTGCATTTGTAGTAACCCCTGCATTTTATTCAAATAAACAGTGAGTTGGCCTTATGCAGATATCAAAGTAGCATAAAGGTAAGCTGATGATAAAGAATAGAAATATACTAGGTGCTTCTGCAACTGATGTTAGCTAAAAAGAGCCAAAAGATTTGGGTCATCATTGGAACAACTATACTCATGTGGTTACTATTAATACGCAACTTAGCATCAAGATATTAAAGCTAGAGACAGGTGAACAATTGACATAGTGGAGGGAATATGGAGATAACAAATCATCACAGCATAATCCTGGATATAAAAAGGTGTCCACTTTAAGCACCATGATTGATCAATTTCCATAAAGTGCACAGGAAAGAAAGAACAACATCATCCATGGAGCAATAATTTAATGTCACAGCAATTAAGGTATCAACACCTCTTCAATGTCGAAGCACCTTGAGGATAGAAAACAAATGCAGATAGCATCAGAGGAGAGATGCACTTGGATAAAGCGTGTGCTGATTATCATTGGCAAATTATTTATCAGAAGGCACTTGAGTATGTCATGGAAATACACGCCTGTACTATATTATCACAATGCTGACAAAAAAATATTGTTGGCATTAATTGTGGCATCATCACAGCAATTTTCAAAGCATCATTTAATAAAGAGCATGCATGCAATGAAGATTAGACTAGTCATACTTCAGTCCATACCTAGGATGAGGGGAACCTTTAATTGGCTTCTGCCCATACTTCCTCCACGAGTATTCATCCGGAGGTATATCAGCAATCTTATTACTAATGGCGGGAACCTTAATTGATCTCTTCACCCGCAACTTCCTACTGAAATGAAAGAGCATTGATGATATTCAGTTTTGAATTGAAAATAAAAATGACAATAATAAGCACAGGGACCAGCAGATTTACCTTCTCTTTGAGCAATGGCACCTGCCTGTCACAGCGCACTTGCCTGTCCCATCCTCCCCACGACCTGTGCATCGCCTCCTTGGGGCCTGCTGTGCATTCACCGGGTCACTCATCGCAGGCCCACCGATCAAATGAAAAGACGATGACTTGCCATCAAGGCTCGCCACACTACCATCCATGCTCAAAGACGACAAGAAGGACCTCGCCGATGACATTGTCCCCGTGCCACTGGTGCTATCAAACTTCAAGTTAATCCCACTATTGCTCCTCTTGAACATCTCAGCCTGCAACTTCTGCTGCTGCTGATGCGGGAACTGATACCGTGAAGACACATTGCTGAACTGAAAATGTGCAGACAAAGGCTGAACCAGCTTGGGAGGTCCTCCAAGAGGGTGTATGCTCTGTGCGTCCAAGGCTCCAGTCCTAGGATAGACCTGCGCGGAGCTAGGAGAAGGATGGGCGCTATTCAACACCACCACCGGGGTGTTACTATCCAGGAAGCCTTTCTGAGTTAAGAACCCTGGATTCTGTCTTCTACTGACAACCTTAGCTCTAGGATGGCTTCTGCTTGTTCCTGACGGTCCTGCTTCTCCTCCTGCTCCCGCTCCTCCTCCATTACTGAGTAGGGAGACCACCTTCCTAAACTTGGCACATGCTTCATCCGTCCCCAGAGCTATGCTCCTTGCCTGTGCGGGGTCATGAGGCTGGGAGAGCAAAGCAAGCACCCTGTGGCAGCTCTCCACGGCTGCTCTGTTCGCCTCCTCCACTTCCTCCATTATACACGCACGAAAAACAAGCAGAATCCTCTCTTGAACACTTCACAAGCACCTCAGAATATATCCAACTCCCTCAGAAGCAGATCTGGACAGCAGAAAAAAGAAGGAAAAATTCATTCAGATCCTAGGAAACGCTCAGAGGCTTAGCTCTTTTTATCGCAACAGCCATCGGAGATGGAACCAAGCTTAGAGGCAGGAAAGCAGCTCGTGACCGGATCACGGGGGGTAGACACCTCCGCAAGAAATCCCAGAAGCGGCGGGAGTGGAACGGGCACCGAGACCGACGTTGACGGCTGCGGCAAGAAACGATCCCGGGCAGCGATTTCTTGCGTGCAGACGCATCAAAACGGACACGAGAACCCCCACTGCACGGCCACCCCAAAGATTCCCCCACCAAGAACTCGCCCAGGCAAGCACCAAACTGCACGAAATCCGTAGACAAAAAGCACCGCCCGAGCTCAAGAGCTCACCTCGAAGACGATCCAGAGATGCCAGGGAGCGAATCCAGGGCCGTGACCCGGCAGTCGGAGGGCGGCAGTCGTCGCCACGGAATGGTAATGGAGGGAGGGAGGTGTGAAGGCGAAGAAGGGGACGAAGAAGACCAGACGCAGGGGAGGAGAAAAAAAAATAAATTCCCGTTTCTTTTTCGCAGCCGAGGACGCCGGTTTATATAAAATAGCAACGGGGTCCCTCCCGCTCTGAAAAAGGAGGACGCCCGCCGAGTAGTTTACTGCGGGGCCGGATTAGAAAACTGTGACCGTTGATCTGATCCTGGCCGTTGGTGATGGACTTTGGAGGAGATGGACGGATGGGAATGGGGGTTTGGACATGTGGGGCTTTGTTTAGTACGGGTTGATGACCTGTTGGGGTCAAAATGTCAAAGACATGAGTCAGTGTGAAAGTTGGCTTTTGTTGACTATTGCTAGGCTCACATGGAAAACACTACCACCGAATGCAGACATATACTAAACTTTGGGAACTCGATTTTTTTAGAGAGGGAGAGAGAGAGAGCGCATGAGAGAGGAAGTATATTTTAAGATGACAGATTTGGACAGGGCATCTTTATATTTTGATCCTGGAGTAAGAGTAAACTTTACCTAACTCAAATGCATTTTGTCTTCGGGAAAAGGGCTTTCCTCGTCCACTTGGCTGACTTCAAACCTAATGCAATTGCGCAAGCTTCAGTTTATCTAGATAGATTAGGATCACATCATTTTCTCGTGCCTAAATAAAGTAATTTGAATCTACGTACATATGGTTATAGACTTATAAATTCCCCTGGCTTTGTGCATTTGCGAAATTATACGTCCCAAACATTATGTTACTTATTTGAACTTTTTCCTAACGGTGTATGATGTATCTAATTTTTGTTTGTGATGATCACGCGTTCTAAGTTAGATATAAAATCATAAGTATTTACATATAGAGAAATGTCTTTAGGACAAAACGAGCAGGCACCAAACAGGTATTCCTATTTTTTCAACATTTTAACCCTTAGTATACTAATTAAGATGGAAATGCGCGTCGAGAGGAAATTCTGACTACGTGACGTGCAGGGTTCAGTTGATTCGTGTGCATAGCGTCGGATTATATATCCATATGATTAATTTGTACTCGTAAAATGTAGATATTTCCCAGGCTTTTGCCAAGTTTAGAAGTCTCGTGCAGTATATAGAACTCAAGCGCAATTTTTTGTTTCGGATGATAATACTATATTTTGCTCGTGATGCTTGGACATTCTAAGTTAGACCTAAAAATTATTTTTCTAGGACAAAACAAACGGAGCACTGCTACTTGATGGATGCTCCTATTATTGGGATAATAATACATAAAATCCCCAGTACAACAAGCAAGACTGGAGTGCTTGTCGGGAGGAAATCCCGAAGCTGTGGCGTGCGGGGCTCCGCTGATTCGTTGTACAGCATCCTTCGTGATGATACAGCTATATAGAAATAGGAGTATCCATGGTTGTATATGAGATGATGCAATTATTTGCAGACCCTGATTGGTTTAAACTTGCGCATGTAAACGAGTAAGCGACACGTGAGCCGTAGGCCCCCGTGGAATCACATGTTCCTGTTTTGTTTTTGTTTTTTTTTTTGGAAATAAATCGCATGTTCCTGTAACGTTTGCAAGTTGCAGGCACGAAGCATCCATGGCCCATGGGAGTTGCTGAAAGGTCAAAGGAAAAGGACAGGGAAGCTGGACCTGGGAGAGGAGTGAGCGTGTCTGCGATGTGAGTTGAGTGGAAATCTCACACGCATTTCCCTCCGGCCACAGGACATCTCTACCTCCCCGCGTATGCGTGATGGCGAGTTGGCAACCAGTGAAAACTCAAGCTTGTGTTTCTTTTTTTGGGGTTTTCTTTTAGCACGACCCGCACGACCTTCTCCCATCCAAATCACTTTAAGATACGCGTGAGAAATGCTTGTAAATATAATTTACGCGTGTTCTGTTCTATGTACTTCGCATGTTTCATTTTACCCGAGAGGACGACGTCAATGGAGAATGGACCAAACGAAGCTAGAACCACTAGCCACTATTTGTAGTGCTAGAGGGTCGAACTTGCAACGGCCTTCGGCACGGGACTGGTATAGAGTATAGACTATAGAGGACGCGACCATCGGTCCATGTGTCCATGTCCATGACATGGAAGCGCTGGCGGCACAGGGACTAGCCGCCGTCGACGCAAATCGTCCGCCAACTGCAGCTTGGTCGGCTCGAAATGTTTTTCACAGCCAATATGCCAACATCTCCAGATCTCCTGCCGCTGCTTTCATTCCGATAAACATGATTACACAGTAAAACTAACTCAAAATATACGGTAGAGGAGCACGACGTGCCAAAGTTCAGTGTTTTCTTGCACAGACGGATCACAGATTCACACAGATTTTGATCAACATGTCTGCTGGGAAAATGTTTGGTGACCTGCACGAGTGAAAAATCAAACTGACGAAAAGATCATGACTGGATGTACGCCTGAGGCTCACGCCCATTCACTTCAATTCATAAACACGCTCGGAATCAAACCACTCACTCCAACCAAGTTCGTGCATCCTGTGGGGTAAACGAGCTTCCGAAGCTTCAAACTCTCCTCTGTTACACAAGCTAGCATCACCAGACTAATGTGGTGGGAGGACGGGGGAATAAAAACAGAACCTGAAAAACTATCGCGCAACAGCTCAAGGACTCACTGTCAATCCTCCTCCAGGTTGATGGCATCCTTGAACTTGCCGTACAGTATCTTCTTCAGCTCGGCCATCTGGGCGACGATTGATTCCTTCTCCTCCTCTAGCCTCTCCAGCTTCTTGGCCGCATCCTCCTTCATCTGCTCCAGCCTAGTCTCCACGTCATCCCTTGGCATGTGGACAAACACTTCTCCAATCTGGAAGCGCACCACATCTTCATCTGACAAGATGAGCTCGTTCCCAGCATCGTCAAGGTTTTCATTTGTTTCCTGCAAGGCAGAGGAAACGAGCAAATGATATTTAAGGTTGATGTCTTCTGAGAGTGTTTTGGGACCTGTTTCGAACAAAGGAGTTCTCAGAAGAAATGCCACAAGAACGATGAAAATTGTTGCATTACAAAACTTTCAACAGGAGCCTCCATTATAAATTAGCTGTACTGTTATATACAGAAGCACTAGTCGAACAGATTCTGAAGTGATGTGAAGTAAGGTTCTAATTCGCAATCTTCTACTACCTATCGATAGTGATATACTTCTCGTGAGACAAAGTGAAAGAAAAACTGAAACATTGTGATCTTCGCAACCAGTGCCAACTACCAAAGAGCTTTATTAAGATAGAGGTTAAAACATGTCTACTTATCACGGATTCAGAAATCATCTGATGAAAATCTATAGAGGAAGAAATACATCAGGTATATTGGAGAATATGGCCAAACACCTAAGTTGTATACATTTATCATGACGTAAAAATGACCTATCTACAGGAGGCAAACTAATCACCACGATAGACAGCATTTTCTTAGCATAACATCTCTCACGATGACCAGTTCAGAAGACTAAAGGCATTGATACACATGCTACCTCAATTGCTGAAAATTCTAGCTTGGGATACTACATCACCACCCTTTGATCCAACCATTACAAACATAGAACAACCAAAAGCAAATTGACTGATTTTAAGAAAAATGATATGCAGACATTTGCTCTAGAAATCCTTCGAACATCATCAGGTCAAGATGTAATCTTCATTGCGGTAGTCAAGAATGTGTAAGATAAAGAACTATAGAAAAAATACCTCCATAGTTCATACTCATTTGAAAGTTCTCTGGCACTAGGCAGAATGTGTTATGGCAATTATGTGTGCAAGGAGCTTCTATTATTGAATATGCAAGATACAAGAGCACGAGTTGAAGTAGTATTCGTCATTATCTACTATGAAGCAATTACAGTTTGCAACACCTGTTTATGAGTTGTAGCACTAACGCACACCAATTCAAAACCAAATCCTCTATGGAGTTGGCAAACATGACCAAAAGGTCAAAACAAAAGATACAAATAGTGCCTTTACACAACAAACCAGCTCAGGGTCACCAAAATACCTACAAGTTTCAATTTGGCAGTTCCCCCTGTTTCCTGGACAATACCTCAATATTATCCTAGGTTTTTATATTTAAGTGTCTTTAGCAAAATCATAACCAGGCACACCCATTAAACAACCATGACATATTGCCATGCCGTAATGACGGAAATACTCATGAAATTAAGATGCATAGATGAGTGAATCAAGAAACTAGCTCATTTCTTCAGAAATGACTGTGCAATAAGAACAGGGCTCACAGCTTTACAGGATAACAGCTCCTGGAAAGAAAAACTAGGTACCACGTACCACAAGCCCATGGGAAGTTCCTAGCAGTTACTGTCTCCTCCATTCTTGAAAACAAATCAGGAAATGCACATACTCTCCAACATCCTTTTTAAGAATTGTGCATCACAAGCAGAGTAACATAACCCCCAAGGACCTAGAAACCTGTTGCATCGGTACCTCGCTAGTTGCTAAAAGAGTAAATCTGGTCTAGGCTACAAAGTGGCGCTCCCATTTCAGCCTCGTTTTAAATAGACTACGTAATGCAAATACCAGGAGATGGTGCGTGGAAAAGAAGATGCTCGGAATCTACCTTGGCGAGCTTGATCTCGTCCTGGAGCTCGTGGAGGCGGTTGTTGAGGCGGCCGAAGCGGTTGATGTTCTGCTGGTCCTCCCACGTGACCTGCGCCTCCGTGCCGTCCCCCTGCGGAACAAATCCCCCAGCGCGACGACGACACTCGATCAGACGCGTGTGGATACGAAGGAGAACAGAGCAAACTGCAGGCAGGATTAAACCGGGGGAGGGGATGTAGGGATGGGGCCTAGGGTTTGGCCCCCGTGACTCTACCTGCTGCATCTCCGATTGGCCTGGGGTCGCGCCGGCCGGAGATCAGAAGCGAGGGCGTGGTCTTCCGCTGATCTGCTCTCGGCGTTCGGGGATTCCAATCGCCGCGAGATTTGTTCGGGGCTCGAGCACTTAGCCGCAAGGGGGGGAAGGGGAGACCGGGAGGGGGAAGGGTTTTGAGGGGAGAAAGTGACTCGAGATAAATTAGTAGTAGGACGAGAAATTTAAATTACTTTTCAGATTCCACTTTAAAATATTTTAGATTCAACTAAAAATTTGCTTTTAGATTAATAACAAAAACTGTTTTGATAATTGCAAAATACTCCAAACTTGGCGTCATGAGAAATGAGATACGGCTACAAAAATATCATATAAAACACTTTGCTAACTTGCCGTTAGAAGAAAGCTAAATAACCAATAAATAAAATAAAGTATATGTATATTGGATTTTGGATTATTTGCCACTAAAATAAAATTAAGATGGAAATATTTTTTTAACCGAAGTCAGCAGGGAAGCTCCTACCTATCTTTTGTATAATTTTTTATTCCAGATCCTTTTAATTCGCCGGACCTACTGGGTGCTTGGGTGTACTCAGGTACTCTAACCACTAGGCTAGAAGTTCTTTCACAAATTAAATTAAAATGTTACTAAAGGATGGGAAAGCATGTCTGGGACGTAAATCCATCGGTTATTCAAACCTCCGGAGAAAATGGCTATGTTATTGTATTAAAGAATTGACAATAAGT
Source organism: Setaria italica (assembly GCF_000263155.2). Lineage (NCBI taxonomy): Eukaryota > Viridiplantae > Streptophyta > Magnoliopsida > Poales > Poaceae > Setaria > Setaria italica. The sequence continues at coordinate 10,984,417 of NC_028458.1, read as the reverse complement.
AAGGTACGGAACAAATTTTGTAGCAACGAGTACGGACGGGGATAGGTGCCTAGTAGGGGCCATGGCCCCCAATGAACGTTTATAAATTCAACAGTTCGACGGAAGATTATACTTAAGATTTTGCTTCTACCCCACCCTAATTGTTTCATCCTGACTCCGTCCCGGAAAAAAGAAATAAAAGAATAAATGTATAGCGATTAAAATGGACCCAAAGGATCCGCACAAAAGAAGAAATCACATACAAACAGCAATGTACATGTAATCTCCAGGATGTTGGATATCAATAAGATGGGAACAAGCTTTGTTGCAACGAGCACAAACAGAGACGGGACAAGGGGCGCCTCCCCCCCGCGCGCGAATCAACAACTCATCGAATACACGTAAGGTGAAGATTATACTTAAGGTCTTACTTTTTTTAAGATAATGGAAGATAAAATTCCACCTTAAAACATTCCGGACCACAAGTATTACGAAGAAAGACATATGTTCCAAGGGAACATGTTTGGCTACATCAGATTATGTATCTAAGACAAGTAACAAAATAAAGTAAAAGAAGAAACTCAAAATCTCCAACAAGCTACTCTAGTAATCTCCATTCGTAGCATGTTTTGTAAAGTTGCCTCCAAATGAACCAACTTCTCCACATCAGGTGAAAGCGGAACTGAACCATGAGCCAAATCTACTAACGGGGAAGAGTAACAATTCCATCTGCTGATTGATGCTCTGACCATCAAAACAAGACCATAGCAAAACCATCCACACTTCCAGTCACAAGCAATGGGGATAAGCAAAATACTAGTAATTGTTGAAGAATCCGAGTTGGGCAACCACAATACCCGCATGAAATGCACCACCACTCAAAAAGCCTCCAAAAGGACGCATGACGATAGTCGCCGCCGTCGTTGTCCACTGGGACAAAGTTTTCACATGGAAACTTAGTGATGGGTGAGTTCGGGGCGGCGCCTCCAAGAAGGAAAACAACGCCCAAAAGCGTCGTCGCCATGATTTTTGCCGGTGCACCCTAGCCCACCGCAACACAGCTCCAAGAGTCGATGAGGCGCGTCCCATACCACGCCACAACACAGCTCCAAGAGTCGACAAGGCGCGTCCCATACCACACCACAACACAGCTCCAAGAGTCGACAAGGCGCGTCCCATACCACGCCATCACTGATCGCTGGAGTCAGAAGCGCATAAGGCCCAACGTCGACGAAGTGAGTCCCATTCCATACCCGCCGCCCGACGAGTTCTTGAGCACCCGTTGCATGCACAACAATTGTGGCCGTAGTTACCGGCCCTCCTCCCCAAGTACGACTTCTTCGGATCTGCACCAATTGGCACCTTGTCCACTGGTGGGAACGCCGAAGCTGCACGTGGCCAGCACAGCCATGTATGGCCGCACGTCGGCGCAGTCGCGCACCATCGCTCCCCTAGGGGCCCAGCGCAGATCCGGAAGGAAACCGGCCAGCCGGTCATGGGAGACCAGATACGGTTGCAGCGGATTGCGGATCCACCGCCGGCGGGCCTCACGGTGAGGGGCGCTGGTTCACCCGCGTTGCCTCCGTGCGAGATGACGAGAGCGAACCCCGACGAGCAGGTCCAGCTGCCCCTGCCGCCGCGCTGGCCCGAACCGCACGCGGAGCATTGCAGCGAGCACTCCTACCCACCGACGTGCAGATCCATGCAGGCAAGGGGTAGATCCGGCGGCCAGCCCGGCAGCTGCACCACCAGTCCCTCAACGCCGGCGAGCACCATGGATGGAGAGGAGACACAGGTAAGGATGCAGAGGGAGGAAGAAGATGCGACGGGAGCCGCTTGGTCCCGCCACTGGTCGCCGCCACCGCTGCCGGCCGGCTGCAGCGGCGGCGGCCCGCGAGGAACGGCCGGCGGGGATCTACGGGCTGCTGGGTGGGGTGCACCTCGGGTCGCCCCTCAGAGGAGCGCCGAGGGGAGGGCGTGCCTGGATACTTAAGATCTTGCTAATGCTCCACCCCCAATTATCATCCTAACTCTGTCCCTGAACACAAAGGGGAAAAAAATGAAAACGAATGTGCTACAATTAGGAGTGCCTAACAGATCCGCACAAAAGAAGAAACCATGTAAAAGTAATGCAATATCATGTAATCTCCAAGATGTTGGATATCAAGCCCATGCAATCTCTTTAAAATGTTGAATGTCTGAGTCCAAGTTGAATATTTTAGTTTACTGCTATGTTTTTTCCTTCTCTTCTTTAATTCTGTGGGAATGTTTGGTTTGAGTCTAACATTGTCACGCCTAAGCTTAGTCAAGCCACATGTTCTACGGCTGGTGTTTGCCTTACTATTACATGTGTAGGAAGCCAAACTTCCTTAGCTCCCTATTCCAATCGTCATGCACTCTTTTTATTATTATCTTTGTCACACTTGTGATTAAGAATTTGTTGACTACACTTTTGTAACAAGCCACACTTAGAGCATCTCCAGCAGTCTTCCTTTCCCCAATCCAACTACCGTATTGTGAGAGTTGATAAAAAAATAGTGCTCCAACAGTCTCCCTTTGCCTTTTTCTTTTCTCAATAATTATTGGAACAACCTAATTCACCTCAACTCTCCCTAAATAAAGGAGGAGTTGTGACTTGAGATTATTGGAAGAATGCAAAAGCAACTCTTCCAATAACGGTGAAAGTGATATTAGGATATCCCTATTTAACTAGTTATGGGAAAATATTTATTGGGAGATTGTTGGAGATGCTCGTTTTAATTGTGGCAATATTAGCATGCAAACAAACATGCCTAAGTTAAAAAAAAAAGAATCTACTAGTACTCATTTAATCCGAATACTTATGATAAACTTCTGCGAAAGCGTTGAAAATTGGGCAAGTTGGGCAGAACTATTATCTGGAAAGGAGCGTTGAGACACATAATAGCGTTGGTAAGTACAGCGCATGAAAACACTAAAGCAAAAGATGGAGTACACGAAAACGACCCGAATCATATACGGTCAATTCTTAATTCTTTACTTCGAAGAGTACCAGCTAACTGTCTGTGAAACCAAGGCCGGCGTCAGCTCCAGAAACAAGGAAAAGTATTTATGAATTGATCCAAACATTAGACCATCGACAGGTTCAAAATGAATACAGGGGCTACAATTTGGTGTTACAATAATTCAGGGTACAGCTGAAAGGCACTTTGCAATCAACTCTACTCATCTCTTACAAGCAAAGGCTACAAGTTTCTCTCTATATAGAAATTTTTGTCCAACCAAAACATCAATGATACCTACAAGTATCAATCACACTTTCCATCTATACCACTATCGATGTATAATAAATAAGAAGACATCATAAAGGAATCGAACAACATATACTATAACATCAAAGAATACATGAATGTGACATCAAGGGGTGGCTCTCCCGGGTGAGCCACCCACTGCATATTGTGAGGCTGCCAGGGAGACTTTATCTTCGATGACCTCTTGAAAGGCCAATAAATGGCTGGCTATGGCTGCCTCAGGGGGAAAATGAGTTGAATTTTTGCATGGTGCCTTCACAATCCAGGGGCCTTTGGCCGTCCGTATGTCAGCACCATTACAAACTCTTTCGCGGAGGAGCCAGTCATGGTCTGAGTTGCCTGTGTCGCTTTTCCCTTCAGCCACAGCTCTACTAAATTGCGCAGAGGTTGCATAGGGTTCACTGGCTGCTCGCAACACTTTATCTCCACCTGTAAGAAATATATTAAGAACTATTCAGACTATTAATTATAATTAGTTGATCCTACAGCAGTCCTCCACAAAGCCCAAATGAATAGAAGAGTAATGTTGCAGTTAAAAGAATCGAAGGATATGTCTACAAGGTGAAAATGCCAAGAGGTCATCAGGTGAAATTACAATGAACAGCTTAAGATATGCAGTTCCATGTATGATTTACATCTGGGACAACCAAAAAAAAAACTTTGAAGGAAAGCTGATATGTTTCAAGTTTCTTTCATCATCCCAGATAGCCCTTAAAGCATCTAGACCCTGAACTTCCCAAACTAAAAGTTTATCCACATGATGCCCCTTAATACAGGATACATTTTGACTAGTACAATTGACTGTTCAAATTGAAAAATAAGATCGATGGAGCAATTGTTTCGCCTTGACAACCAGGTTGTCAAAAGACACTGGTGACTCAAATCTCAGTCAAGCATAAGTATTTCTTAGATTTTAACAGGAGAAGAATCAAGTATACACAAGCAGTTGGCCAGCAGTGCACAAGAGTACAAGACACTCAGGACTCATCTCACCTCAGACTCACTTGGAAGACTGAGCTTCTGCATAAGGTACTTTTGGATAGATGAAGCGGGTACATTTCCATCTCTGTGGTAATACAATTAGCATATCAGATTTAACAAGATACAGTACATCAATTCACAAAATAACACAAATACCATGTTATTAATAGCATAAACACGTTATACTACAGAACTGAATTTGATTATGTTATTGTACTACTGAAGGCATACCATTCCCATTTACAAATAACTTAAAATAATGTAGCAATTTAATTCCACTATCAGCACATGCCGCCTCTATACATGAATAGTCTGAAAATTCAAGCCCACCTTAGAAACAGCATTTACATATAGCCCCATAGGCTTATCGATAGAAGTTTGTGAATAAAATGTTCTTCAATTTCTGTTAATGTGCTGCTGATAGCACATTTTACTGTGAGAGTTTCTTTTCTTTCTTTTTTTGTAACCCAATTTCCCTATAGGTTCCCTATGAAGGTAATGAATGCAAATTTATTCATCATACAATCTATGGAAGTACCCATCTTCTTATTTATCCTTCTAACAAAAGTTCCCAAATTTTCTGTAGAGTTTTGTGATTGTTTCTCATGAATTTATCCACTAACAGTCAACTCTAATAAATAAACAAAAACTTGGCTGAAGGTTAAGTATAGAAAAATTAGGGAATTAAGCTGTTTATGCATCTTAAGCAAAAGCTTAGTAAAGTGAGCTCACTTTATTCGCAAATAATGGGAAGGTATCTGTGGTAAAGGTGGATCTCCTTGCCTGAAAATTAATTAGAGCACGAGAAGATCAGAAAGAACTGTGTTGCTATTTACTTTGCTGGACATTAAGATAAAAGGATTCTGTGACGAATTGGCAATGCTTACTGGTCAAACGAGGCAACCAATGAAAACCATATGGAACTGAACTTCTTTTCATTCTGTGCAGCTGCAGCATCAGGCTTTGCAGCTGCTGGAGCTTGAAGTTCTCTCCTCCTCCGAGCAGTACCTTGACCTCTCCTTTTTGGCAGTATCGTTGGCATGGGAACATCCTTCTTATCATCCTCAATTTTGGACCTCTGCAGATTCTCCCTTGCCTTTGTTTTGCTAGCATATGTGCTACTCGGAGAGCCATTAAGTTGCTCTCCCTTAACAATTGGATTCTGTGAACTTGACCTAAATGACTTTGTCCTGTTCGCAGCTTCTACTAAACAATTCAAAGGCTGCCAAAGCTCAGCCTTATCTGCCAACTCCTTACTATCACCCTCGGTATCTTTATTGGAGGAGTGGTTAGATGCCTCCGCATTTGATAGTATCTGCAGACAATAGGATCAAGTTACTTCTAGTATGTGCATTCCTCTAGCTATTGCACCTTTTGGAAGTTTAAGATGCAAAATCATGACTTCACAGCTAGGTCTGTTGTAACTAGCTACTAGCATCAGATGCAGCTGATATGAATAATAAGGAGCGTGTAATTTACCTGTCTTCTTGTTTGCGGTGCTTTGCTTGAATTAGCAGGCAGACTTGAACTCTGAGAATTACTGTCGCAACTATCAATTTCCTTTTTCACAGGATCTACAATTGGACCAAGGCCACGCAAAGCAGCAGCAGCTGCAGCTTTCCTGGCAACTGCTCTTGTTCGCCGTCCAGTCAAGCCTGTTGGTTTTACTTTAGGTGTATTGACAACTAGTGAAGAGATAGACCTTTCTTTCCTTTTAGTGGGGAGCGAAATAGGAGATGGAACTTCTTCTGCCTTAATCTTCTTTCTTTTGAATGGAAAAAGTTTTGATCTTACATCTTGTAAACTGTGATCAGCTCTGAAGATTATAAAACCCAAAAAGTTAAAGTATAAGAAAGGCATATATAGTGGTGCAATATGATACCTACAGAATCACAAAATTGTTTGTTTTTCAACTAAAGAAGGGATGTACTATCACATAGTAATTAAACTAGTCCTGGGCATTTGTATGCCAAATGTAACATATAGTTTCACAATATCCTAGTGAACTTTGCATCAGCTGCAATAGTGACAAGAAATCTGGAAACATCAACAACTCTATGTGGTAAATGAGAGCAAAATTTTGGCACCAACACACTATAATAGACACTACAGAAAATAAAGAAAATAAAGCATTTTTCATATTAGAGTATTATTTGCAGCATGGGTTTCTGTTTCAAATCATACAAGCCAAATAGGGGTCTAAGTCAAACTACATCCATATAATGAAATGAACTATATTACTAAGTACTAACTAGACATATCACAACAACATATATGCATTTAATACGGAATTTGAATAAGATGACAGGTCACATGAAGAACTAAAACAAATTCAAGTCCATATTTTTGGGATGGGAAAATCTAAAGTGTATCAGTATCATATGGAATGCAGAAGTCAGATAATAAATGAGATTAATGATTTGAATCTTTTTTGCATTTCTTCCAGGATATGTATATGCAAACATAAGTAAAGTCACACTATGATTACGGTTCCAGCAAATTTAATCATTGCAAGTAAAAAAATTGAGTGCTGTCATACAGTTATTTTGACCCTAAGATCTACAGGAATAAGTAAAAGGGATAAAATGTACAGAATCATGAGTACATGTATACCTAAGCTTCTCAGTAGGAGTGCAGCCAAGATCAATTTTACATACTGGGCAGCATTCTACTTCCTCATCATTGAACTTTTGGTATATACACTTTCTGCAAACTGTATCCAAATGCAAAGATTAGATCTTTGAAATTACTTTGTTTAAAAAGGAGCTTTGAAATTAGAAGGAACCAGCGATGTTATTTCCACAGCAAGTGATGTTATGACACTAAGAACATGCTCCAACTGTTCAAACGAGTGATTGGATCTTCAATAATGTTGAGCCACAGTTCAAAGGTGTAGAGCTAAGTTCACACTCCATGAATTCGCCCTGGTTATCCATAGAGCGAAAGCTAGTTCCTTTCCTGCAATAACTGGCTGGCTAGAGGCTTTGTAATCTTTCTACTTTTTCTCTTGTAATTATTGTTCTTATTAACATACATTAATCAGTAGGGGTCCCACCGGTCCTATTTCGTTAAAAAAAAACATGTTCCAGCTGCTTTTACTGCTGTATTGTACAGTACACTGAGTTGTGCAATTAGGGGAAGGGTGGGACAGAAACCTGCATGTTAAATACACGAAAGAAGAAAAACTAGGAGGGACAAACAGAGTTTATGCTAGTATAACTAGTCATCAGTGATTCAGTGTTAAAGTCCATTAAAATGGAATCACAAAACTAGCAATAGTGTGGGAGCAGCCACGTAACACATACTCAAGGTGTTTCAGGATGTAACTAAAGACGAACTGCATTAGGTAAGATGAACCCAGACACGATTAATCAGATGATTTCTGTGAAAATACAGAGCAAGCAGGTTTGGCATCAAACTCTAGCAGCCATGCAACATTCCACCAAAGATCCACGTTTGTAATCAATCATAAGGTACCATCTTCCTCTAGCTATAGCAGACTTTCTGTGCTTCCTCTGCTTTTTACAAGTACCATTTTAACACAAGTTACCCCAAAATCCACAATGGCAAATCCTAGAGACCAAATTACAGAGACATTCTATACGACACCGTCATTGCAGAGCGTAGCACGGTCATCTCGCACAGATCACACATTCACACGCCTAACGAGGCTGAGCAGTGCATATTGTAGGTCGATGCAAGAACACTGTTGAGGAAAAGAAAGCATGTGCAGCTTCCCCGAAGATGAGGTAGAAGTTTTACAGTCGTTGAAAGCCCGCACGCTAAAAGAAACGAGGAAGAACTGCCATTCACATGCCCCGAGAACAGATAAGATCTCATCGAAACAGTAGTAGTATTAAACTTGAAGGAGGAGGAACTGGTCAACCAAGGCAAGCAAGCACGAAAGAAGCGAAACTAGTGATACGGAATCACGTAGCTCAGCCGAAATGTTTTGCGCAGGAAGCAGCGATTGTCGTGAAGCAGAATTCGCGACCCCGTGTACGTAGGGGTCACCTACGGCGATGAACAGAGGTATAACTGACGTGAAGCGTTAAGAGAACGCGAGAACAGAGTCCCTTCCCAGCCCATGTGACGTGGTCGATGGACGCCGGGCGGCGCGCGCACGTCGCGGAGGCAGCGACGACGGGTCAAAATCCCCACGTCCGGCCCGGAGCCTCGCGGGGCGCGAGGGCGCGTGGAAATCGGGGGCGGCCGACGTGCTCGGACGAACCGAATCCTAGGCTCCGGCTGTTACGATTCACGATTTACGTACAAAAAGAGGGAGGGAGGAGGTGCGACGACGGACTCACATGTGTGGAGGCACTCGGAGATGGTGGTGGCGTCGCGGAGGAGGCGGCGGCAGAGCGGGCACGTCATGCAGCGCGCGAGCAGGTCCCGCTTGACCATGACGAGGCCCCCCCTCGGCCCCGCGGGCGCGGGCGCCGGCGCCGCGGCGGGGGAGGGAGAGGACGAGGAGGGACCGGGCCCGCCGCGCCGCCGCCTCTTCCTCCCCCTGCCGGCGCCCCTCCTCTCCTTCTCCTCCTCCCCCTCCTCAGCCGCCGCCGCGGCCACGGGCTCCTCCTTGACCTCGGCGTCGTCAGCGTGGGCCTCGGGCGCCGCCACCTCGGGCTCCGGCGGCGGCGCGGGCGCGGGAGACGGGGCCCTGCCCGGCGAGGTGGGCCCGGGCTGCATGGCGCATGCGGTTGGTAGTCGGCGCGGGGTGGGGGGAGGTCGGGACGGGAGGAGGAGGAGGGATCGAGGAGAGGAGGTGGAGGGAGACCCCCAAGGGAAAAATGCGCTGCGCCTGCGTGCGTGCCTGCGTGCTGAGAGCGACAAAGGCAGGCAGGCAGGCAAAGGGAAAAGTGGGCGGGGCAGGCAAGCCAAGTAGCAGCAAGCGGCGCGGGGGCGGGCCGGCGGGGTGGTCGTTTCACGTTGCGAGCCCGGCCGGCCAACGTGGCCCGGGTTGGAAGCCGTCGTTGTTTATTTCCGCCTCTCTAGTCTCTACAGACTACAACAACTGCTGTTCACCTCATTATTATCCGTCGGATCAGCATCAGCTCACCCTTAATCTGGCTCAAGTGGCGAGATCTGAACTACTTACTCCTAGGAAACGAATCAATCAACGCTATCGAAGTTAGCAGTAGTGTGTGGCGGTCGAAGGCTAGCAGCAGATGTAGGCGTGCAACGTGTGTGCACGTAGCGGCTACAGCTGCGCATACGTACAGCGACCGATCGGGGATTTATGGCGATCCATCTCATCGTACGCGTACGTGTACGCATGTACCCGTGCTGCCGCGCTACGTACAGCACCCCGGCGGTCGGTGCGCGCACCAGAACCCTTCTTCGCTGGTAGCTGCGCACGCGCCACCGGAGGACAGGAGGAAGGTGCCATGCTGTTGTGTACTGTGCACTAGCGGTACGCCATAAATTTGCTTGTGTGTTTGGCTCGGGATCTGACCGGAGGAGGAGGGATAATATTAAATTAATAATCCATGCGATGCGATGCGATGCGACTGGACGGCGTGGCAGGGAGAGACAGGCAGTCCTCGAGCTGCCTGATTGGTGCTGGGGGTGCAGCGCAGAGCAGAAGAATCAGGAGCAGAGGATCCCCCTCTCGCTCGCCGTCACTGCCGTACGGGCCGTGCAGCCGGGCCGTGGGGGGTCGGGTCGCGTCTTGCATTGCATGTCGCATCCGCGCGGATCCGCCGCAACCACCTGCTGCAGAGCCAGCGCGGCGGCGGCGGCGGCGGCGGCCCCTATGCATGGCGCTCGGCGGCAAGTTGGTAAATTTGTGACTCGGTCGGGAAGAACGGGGAGGATTGGGCAGAATGACCGGGCCATGTTTGATGTTTCAGCGCGGGCGATCGATACGCCACGAGCCCTGGGTGGGTGCGACGGCCGGTGATGACTTGTACTGGTCTACTCGCAATACTCTGCGACTGACAATTTTCCCCTGCTGACGCCGCCTGCCTGTGTTGTTCCTGTTGTGCCGACCGGTCGTGGCTAATCCTCCGTCGCATCGAAGGTAACGTGTTGTCATGGCCGAATAGGATTTTTCACCGTAACCCCTGGATGAACTTTGGAGGTTCACGAGAGCAAAAGGAACTAACGATTAGATTCATCCGAGAGAATACTTGAGTTTCGCTTGCACGCAGGCAGGGCAGCATGATTGAGAACCGTAGTAGCAGTGGCAGGCTAGCCTAGCCAAGCCAAAGTGCCAAACTAGTACAGCCCGCCCACAGAGAGGGTGCCAACTACGCAAGTGGCAAGGATATATGTTTCACGCACGGAGCAGCAGCCAACGCGACCCAGCTGGAGGGCTGTTCCGTTCCCGGCTTCCCGCTGTATTTTACTCTGTCGTCGTCTCCCTGTTCGGTGCACGCACTGATGTTTACCAGCACGTCCAATCGTCCATCATGAGCTCGTGACGCACGCATGTTATTCCACGTACTCCCTCTGGTTCGTCTGGTACGATCAGCGAGATCGATCGTAGCAGCAACAGGGGTGGCTACACCGTCCAACGCTTGGCGTGCACGCCGCTGGCTCGTCCTCGTCGTCCTCTAGCTAGTCTCCGCGCCGGGACGACGTGCCTGCCACGCACGCGCGCGTGCTGCGGGGACCGGTACTATATACTGTACCCGCGCTAGGCCTAGGCGCTAGCTACGCTACGTTGGACGTATGTACGTTGATCACCAGCAGAAGCGAAAACGGCGTGCCAGGGCCAGACCCGGCCACCGGGGACGACAGCCCCCTCACGCGCGGCTGTCGTCTATTTCGTGCGCAGAGACTACACGCCAGCGGCTACTACGGCTGGCGACGGCGGCTCTCCTCTGCTCTGCTCGGCGCCGCGGCTCTCCCCCTCCCTGCCCCTGCGCTCGGGTGCAAGCCGGCGGGGCGCGCGCGGTATGTAGCATCCGCTACCGCTTGGGCTGCACCGCACGAAGCCGTATGACCTCCTGCAACATCCCAATAGTCTAAACTTGAACACGCACAGCACCGCTAGGAATAACGACGACGCCTCACCCTCTTGTGTGCATCTCGATCCGCTGCCGACCGATCGACCAGGGCCCCTATCACCAACTCTGGCGCCAACATGACAACACCGTGTAGCCGTATAAGCCAATTCAGTTGTTTAGATGAACGAATCATATGAAGGAAAAAAGGACCGCACCGATTGATATGGCAGAGGAAATTAAGCACGGTAGGAACCACGGTTGGCTAGCTCGAGCCTTATCGGAAGGATGAGATGAGCATCAACGCACCCGAAGACATGGTTTAAAAAAAGAAGGGAGATGAGGGCAAGGGCGGCAAGAATTTTGTACGAGGCATACATCGTGGTACCAAATGTGGCAAATATATGTCGTGGTGGCATACTCGATCCGCACTAGAAAATGTTCAGGCTAGACCGACCGCTACTAGACGATCAACCTTTAGTACCGTTCAGTAACTCCCTTTTAGAATTAGGCGCCTGACCGGTACCGCTTGGTCGGTACTAAATGCTACGTCATTTAGTATCGGTTAGTTTTACCGACTGGTACTAAATATTTTTTTATTTTCTGTTCATCTTAATTCGTATTCGTAATCATATTCGTGTATAGTATCTATTTGCGTATAGTAGTCATATTACGCTAATATATATTGATCTAGCATAGTAAAGGTTACATATATTATATTTATACAATTTATATAAACTTCAAAAGTTACAAGTATCCCGAATATGCACTGCGCGTCATCATCCGAGTTCCTGATTGGATGAAGTTGACCCACACTTGTTCCATTGTAATAAAATTCTCCCTTTGGATTTACGACCTCCTCCAAAAGAAATCCACATAGTTATTTCTGAATAGCCCTGAGTCATTCTGGGGCGATGAGTTCGTCTCTCATTTCAGAAATCTGTCACATGCAAATTAACATCATCATTTTAAAGCAATATATGTGCAAAGTGAAAAAGTTATGAATTGTGTTTACGTACTTTGTATTCTTGGGCCCTAATTTTCTTGGGACCTGCAAAGCTGTGGATGAACTCACAACAGTAGTATACATATAAGTTGTTTCCACCCTCCTGTCTCAAACACTAAATATGGAAAAATGAGTTATGAAATATTAAGCACTCGTGTTTTTTAAAGAAATGACACTAGATGTTCAAATTGAATTCATACCAAAAAGTTATCCCTGATATGTAGTTGTTCCTTGAACTGTCCTAGGTGTTTTTTTATGAAGTGAGCCCATACCCTATTAAGCGCGTCTATGAGGCTTTGGTACTCTGCTTTTGGTTTCTTCTTCGGGTCTAGCACCGTGATGTGGCTTCGATCAATCTCGATGGCAAGCAATATCTAGTGGAAGCTGTTCATAACATATACACATACAATGTTAGATATACTTATTATTAACTTGAACGGATGAAAAAAGGGATGAATGACTGACTTAAAGTTGTACGGCTATAGTATGAATTGCATGTGATACTGCTTATCCAGGAAGTTGAAAATAGACTTCATGGTTCTATTTGGCCATTTCAGTAAGCATTCCTCGTTTATAACATGCAAGTCCATGAAGCCGATATGATAGATATGTTTTCTCCGGTAATGTTGAATCTCCATTCTGCATGATACAAAATAAAAGAGGAGATGAGACAGCGCACAATTAATGTAGGAGCTACAATGTAGAAATAAGAGCAAATAGTTACAGAACCCATGCACTAATGAGGGACTTGTCAAGGGCGTCTTGATGGTACAAGTAATGAAGACTTTCAAACTCAATCCATATGTCATCTGACCCTCGAAAGTAATCATGATCTTGAACCCGAGCAACGAACATGATCCATCTATCTGCAGCTGCCTCCATGTACCATTTATAAATTGCATACATTTTCGTTGGCAAGTGAGCCACCAACTGTGGCCGCACAAGAGGTTCCCCCAACTTAAACTCCCATTTACCAGCACCTCGGTGAGTTTGGATATCGTCCGCCCCTAGGAGTTGCTCTTTGGTGAGATTGGTCTCAGCAATCCATTCAGCTAGAATCCCATCTTCTTTTGAAAGCACTTTGAGCGGATCGATCAATTGTTGAGATTGTTCTTCGAGCTAGAGAATGGTAGACCATGATATTTTTTTCTTCTCATATGACTTTGTGATTGAGTGGTTATAGTTTAAGATGGGTCCTTTCACCAGTTTTTTAACCACTAGGGATTTAAAGTATTTCTTCATTGCTTCATCAATTGGTGGTTCCTCGAGCTTCTTCTTTCACGCGAAGTGACTAGCAACCTCAGCCTTAGATATCCAGTTGCATTCCTCATCTGTGCATTCATATGCCAACTTCGGAGGTGCAGGCTTTTCTTTCTTAGGACGTGGGTTTTTCTTCTACTTAGGAGGTGGTAGGATCGAAGTCTTAGAGTTTTTATTTTTAGGAAGTGGAGGCTTAGGCAACGATGGACTCATGCTTTGGTCCCTTGTAGATGGTGCATCCCTAGATGGTGGCGTTGGTGATCCGTGCCTTGACCTTTGAGGGGATGATGCGGGAACTGTGTCTGTTTTATTAGACCACGTCATTCTATAGCTTTATTAGATTGTTTGGATTGATTGCCTTCTACGAAATTTCATTGAGGAATGCACATAGCTTTATGATTGCCAATCTCACATTCTCTGGTAGAATACCCTCAGTGCAACCGGAAGCAACTATGTCATCAGGACATGGCAGTCATGTAACTTTAGATTTGTGAATTTCTTCTCTTTCACATTTATTATTCCCTTGGAGGAGTACATGGACGGGACCTTCATACTATTCAAGCAAACAAACATGCTTTCTTTCTTCTCTTTGTTGATAGTGTAGCTGGTAGGACATAAGTAGTGTTGTCCGTTCTCTCTCTTTTCCAGATGTAAGTCCTCTCATTGTTCCGTATGTTTCGAGTCCTACCTTGCTTCCAATGTATCCTTTGGCCCCCCATAAACACCGATGAAGCCTAGTAGGTTCACTCAAAGATTCTTCGTCAGGTGCATCACGTCAATTGCATTGTGAACCTCTAGAACTTCCAAAAAAGGTAGCTCCCAGAATATAGACTTCTTCTTCCACATGGCTGCACGTCCGTTATCGTCGTTCGGAATATGTTGGCTACCCTTACCAAAGACTACCTTCATATCCTTTATCATAGAAAATACACGCTTTCCGTTAGGGTGCAAAGGCTTAGCACGAGTGTCGGGCTCCCCTTTAAAATACTTTCCTTTCTTTCTTAAAGGGTGATTCGCAGGAAGAAATCGACGATGGCCCATATACACCACCTTCCGAAAGTGCTTCAAATACATGCTGTCGGTTTCATCTAGATAGTGGGTGCACACCCGATATCCCTTGTTCATCCATCCCGATAGGTTACTAAGTGCAGACCAATCATTGATGGTTACAAAAATCAATGCTCTAAGAATGAAAATCTCCTGATTATCCTCATCCCACACAGGTACACCTATTTCCTTCTAAAGCAGTAAAAATTCATCAACCAATGGTCTAAGGTACACGCCAATATCGTTGTCAGGTTGTTTTGGGCCTTGGATAAGAACTGGCTTCATGATGAACTTCTGCTTCATACACAACCAAGAAGGAAAGTTGAACATACACAGGGTCACAGGTCATGTACTATAAGCACTACCGAACTCACCAAATGGATTCATTCCATCAGTACTTAAACCAAACCTTATATTCCTTGCGTCCTTCTCAAAGTCTGGAATTCTTTGTCAATGTTTCTCCACTAGGAACCATCTGTGAGATGTCTCAACTTCTCATCTTGCTTACGTTCTTCTTTGTGCCATCGCATAAACTTAGTATGCGCCTTGTTTCTGAACAAGCACTTCAAACGTGGTATTACAGGAAAATACCACATCACCTTTGCTGGAACTCTCTTCTTCATAGGCTGCCCCTCAACATCACCTGGGTCATTGTTGACGGCAGTTAGCACGCCAATTTGTGAACCGCAAGCGCACAGATCAGTTGTAGCTTTTCCCTTAGAGTATTCCACAAGGTTTATTAATCCGTGGAAACAAGATCACAAGATCTAGACTAACTAAGCATCAGGAAATATGATTCGAGTTGCAAAGTGATTGTTAATAGGCATGAATAGACATGGGTAGATAAGAAGCATAGACAGATATGAACAAGAGGTAACTCATCTAGAGCAAAGCCTAGACTATGCATATGTTGTAGTTCTAGCTAGATGGCAATCAAACACATGGTTCTCATTCAAAGCATCTTTAAATCACCACCTCTAGTCTGACTCCTGAAAACCTCACCTTACACAGCATCAGATCTTGTCACGATCCTACCTATCAGTGCAAGCAGTCTAAGGGCATTAACATAAAGCACATATCTAGCTGTTATAATAGATCAGGCCTGCAATTCTAGTCACCATGACTACAAGAACACCCTAGATAATCTACTATGTAAATAGATTGTAATAAGTAAACTCATAATAGGAGAAATCATAAAAGGAGACATATAGATTGCTATTGAATCAGAACCAATCTATTACTTCACCATGAATGATTGTTCATCACAAGATCTCCACCGAGGTCATACCCGTGACTTGTGAATCCTAGCTCTAGAACTCCGGTATGGATCTTCCTGCAGGGTGATCACGTTGGCCAGAACCTAGCCTAAGCTAGCCTCCGGACAACTGCACGGCCCTCAGCTCTCTGTATATGATTGTCCCTCAAGTTTCTCAGCTTCTTCTACTTTAAATCTGAAGTCCCCTCCTTAGGGGCGCCTAGAAGGTCATATTTATACCCTTGGGAAGCCTTGGGCATGCTCCATCTTCCCTTGCACGAGCTGCTTGCTTGAGAGTTAAGCAACCTTGATTTCCATAAAATCAGACTCGCACAGAATTTTCTTTTACGCAACCCTTCCTTTCCTACATCATATCTCCCACGTTCGGACTCCAAATAGGGCAAAATCGGTGCCTAAATTGTGTAGCACGAAATGATCTTCAACTTTGGTACTTGTTGGTTTCCCTAGAAACGAAGTTAAGGTTCCCAAAATAGTATCGCAAGATAATCTGTCAGATTTCAAACTTCTCCGTGCAATAGGTATTTCGGGACCATATCTCCTATCTCCATAATCCAAATTATCTTTTCCATATATTCAAATCGAAGAGATCAACGATAGCCACAACTTTGGTAGTCAAACTTTCTTCATTAGAGGTTTTTTATGTCTCCAAATCGGCATTGAAAGATTATGCTATCTTGGGCTGCGTGAATATCTTTAGGATTGACTTGATCTCGTGTATAACTTTCCAAAACTCCAATTTTTTTTCTGCTTAAGGGCGTGTTTGGTGGCCAGCCACAGGTGGCCTCGCCACTCACGCCTGCGCCATAGCCTGTGGCGGGCTTTCCAAGCGCCACAGCCTACCGCAGCAAATGCTGTTGACTGTAGCGCGACGTACTGTGCTATGGCGCAGGTACTGTAGCTGTGGCTAGCAACCAAGTAGCCCCTAAGTATCCTCTAATGTTCTGAAACCTTATTTTCACTTGCATGTGGGTCTGGTTTGACGATAACCTCGGGATAAAGATGGATCATGATAACTTTCCAAAGTGTCGCTTGCCTTCATCATGATCCTGAAGTCAACTTGCCATATCTTGTGAAACTTAACCTCTAAGTTATCTTGGAGGAGTCCACGCCGAAGATGAGCATGGGTGGGACCCTAGGGACCCTAGGCCAATCGACCTGGGCTCCATTGGCCGATCGTCCTAAGTCCTTTTTGGGGCCTCTGGCTTTCCTCTTTCTCTGGATCATCACTTGTCCCGAACCTCATCCAATTATGCTCCAATTTAGTCCAATTTCCTACTAAAACAGAATATCCTCTAAAATACAATGCATATGCGAAAATGGCCCGGTTATTGAGTATGATGAATAGTTATGATATCATTTGTATGCCAATATTGAAGATAAATAGGGGTAAAAGTGTCTCAATAACAAGCGTCAATAGTCATCTCGCCTGATCTTATACCGCAACGCCTCACAAACATGACAAGCATCCAAGTTCTCATATTCTTCACCGTGATAAAGGATACAATCATTAGGACATGTGTGTATCTTCTGTACATCCAATCATAGAGGGCAAACAGCCTTTTTTGCTTCATATGTGGATGAGGGAAGTTTGTTACCCTCGGGAAGCATATTCTTTACGATTTTTAATAGCTCACCAAATTCCTTATCGGTCACACCATTTGTTGCCTTCCACTGCAGCAATTCTAGTGTGCTACCCAACCTTTTGTGGCCTTATTTGCAATCAGGGTACAACAACTTTTTGTTCTAAAACTTCTTTGTCTCCTTCGCATTTTCGGAATCTTTCTTTGCATCTAGCAACACCTGACCTAGTTCATCAGCTGGTTCATCTTGTGCAAAATCTTCTTCAGCCTTGCCCATTTAAAAATCTGCAAAGGCAACGTCTTCAGTCCAGTCGGCTGGAATGTTGTTATCATCATCATCTTCTTTACCGTCTTCCATTACAACTTCTCTTTCGCCGTGCTTAGTCTAAATAATATAGTTTTTCATTAAACCCCAATGAAATATGTGGTTGTGTAGATGATAGAGTCGGAGTGCCCGATCTTTCGGTGAGTGGAGATAAATTCGACTTGGTGGAAGTAGACCCTCACGATCCGACTACGACGAGCGAACCCGAAGCGCCAATGCAATCGCTGAACCAACTCCCGATGGTTACCAACCTCGCCGGTGCGAGATCAGCCTGATCACGAAGATCGATTCCTGTCCGCAATCGAAGAACGAATAAGAAAAAGAGGCGAGCAATCTAAATATCACTCGAAGGTGGAGTTCTGAATCACACAAGGACAGCGCGTATTTGCGCGTGTTCAAGAGTAGCTAAAGCTAAATGTAAAACAAAACTCAAGTCGTACACAAAAAGGACTCGGACTAAATAAAGGGGGCGCAGCCCCTGGAGTCCGAAGGGGTCACACGCGCCCAACCCTAGGCGCCCCACCTGGGCTGCCCTGTTGGGCCATCTTCTTATTCCGATGGGCCTTCGTTCCTTAACAGCATGATGAAGTTTAATTCTCTCGCACGGGCTCGAGTGATTGGTCCAACTGGATGAGCAACTGTAGGCGCCTGAGGTGGAGGAGCAACTGGAGGCGCCTGAGGTGCTGCTGGTGTAGATGTACTCGTGGTGTCCTCATCAGTAGAGTTTTTGATTTAGAGTAATCCTTGTTATTTTTGCACATTCTGCATGGACAACACATGAAACCTTTAGGCGACTTGTTGGCCTCTGCCACTTCGAGAAAAGTCTTTAGGCCACTAATGAAAGGCATGGAGCACCGGTCACCATACATCCATTGCCGGTCCATCTGCAAAAAGTTTTTAATTTACTTCTCCATTCGTAAAGCAACAAATGTAATCCATTTGCAAAGCAACAAATGCAAAAAAAAACTTTCTAAATAATATTGTTGACCTTTTATGGACCACTTTCGATGAGCTAATTAAATCCCTACAAATTTGTGGGGAATTTCGGAAGTAACTCCCTTTGTCCCGAATCGTCGTCAGCTTGAGCTCAACTATGTTATTTATGTAAAGTAATAAAATTAGTTGATTTTTTAACATGGTACTTATGTTATTTGTGTAAAGCAACAAAAATAATTAACACAACACATATTTGTCAACATTCAATACGATTTTCTCAATATCGAACAGACTATGTATAAATTGAAAAACTCTCCATTCATCCTCACTGTAAAAAAGCACAAATTTCTCTAGCTACAAAGCATAAAACGTAGAATACTAATCACGAGAGAAGGGAGGATGAAGTTGCTAATCTTTAGAACAGTTGGAAGAGTGAAATTCCCACAAATCGTGAAAAAAATGGGCAGCACCTCCCCTAGGTCGCTCATGGAGTGAAGAAGCCCGAGCTCTCGGTCAAATGGTTGAGCTCGGGCTCGGGGAGGAAGAAGAAACTTATTTTATAGTGTGTACATTAGTACCGGCTAGTGGCTCTAGCCGGTACTAAATTGTGACATTTAGTATCGGTTGAAGCTACCAGTCGGTACTAAATGGCTTCTAGAGGAATCTAGTCAGTGGACACACGGTCCTCATGCCGCTATTTAGTACCGTTTGAGGCTCCAAATCGGTACTACAGGGACTCCGATGATAATGTGCATAAGGACCGATACTAATGTGGTGGACGAATGCTCAGTTTTTAGCAATGGATCGTCACTGGTCAACATCTATCGCAGGCAATCGCTGGACCAAACAAGACAGAACGAGGACCACAATCTTTTAGTTCACTCTCAGACAACAGGCAGGCATTCTGCACTCCGAGCTGGAGTAAGTCTGTGACTAGCGACACGTACACTAGTCCGCTGGCAACCGGAAGGCCGAATCAGCGTGGCAGGCAGGGTGGCCAATCCAAGACAGACTGCTGTCCGCACCCGCGGTACGTTGCAACAGGTTGCCGCGGCGATGTGTTGGCGTTGCGTTGCGATTGCGACTGGTGCTACCGATAGCCACGTACTGGTACGGCAAAATTATTGTGGGCTGGCAACCGACGTGTCAGCCCGGAAGCTAGCCCTGACGCCGCCATTCGTCACACGAGGGCTTTGACTCGTGCAATCGTGCGGAGGGAAACGATGGCCGGCCGCCGATCATTGCTGGGGCCGCACAGAGCATAGGCCACGGCGATAAGGTATCGGTCGCCGTCACGCCGTACGTGTGCCGCCGGCCCCCGCGGCGGATTCGCGTCACATGGGCCGCAGCGGCTGCTAATTGGTGCAGGCCGCCCGCCCCGCCCGCCGCGCGTGCGAAATGGGAGTTAGGAATGGGATGGGGCGCCGATTTCCTGTGGTTGGGACAATGAGTTTTCGATCCTAGGCATGCACGCATCGCATCGGCATGGTGCTTGCATAGTTCCTCCATTCAATTCACCGGGCAAAGCCGAATGCGTACAAAGCACGGCTGCGCGTCTTGAAATAGCAAAGTATCATCACGTTCGTCGTGCCGACGTGCCCGAAGCCCAAACCCCATTACAATTATTAGCCAAAGCACTTGCCGTTACCAACAGCTGGCATACTACCTATCAGTACGTACGGCACAGCTCGACGCCACTAACCGAGCACTGGCTAGGAGGATGCATGCAGTTATGTCCAAAAAAATGTAACTCTGGTTTCCGTGAAGTCAACTAATTTTAAATTTAATCAAATTTATACAAAATAGTACTGACATACAAAATAGATAAATCATGTATTATATTTTTATACTAAATCTATTTGGAGACGTGAATGTTAGTATTTGTTTATAAATTTGGTTAAACTAGAAACTGTTTGACTCCTCGAGAAGCGAGAGTTACATTCTTTTTTGCACAGAGTACAAAACAGGCAAAGCTTATTATTAGTTGCATGTCACGACTGAATTAGCTCACCTAATCAACTATAGAGTATCGACTATAGACTTGTTCATGGTTGGATTAACTAAGATGCGCTATTTCGCAAAAAGAGGAAAACCGATGGCGCGTTTATCTGCGTATTTTAGAACAGTTTTCTTCTTCCCGTTCCAGTGGGCCTTGGCCCATGAGATACCCAACACTTTCGGCCCCGTCAATAAAGCGGCCCATTGCCCAAACAGAGCATGCAAATGGATGCCGCATTACACTGCATAAGCATGTTAAGGTTGTTATAAGAAAAACATGGTAAGATACTCCGTCCGTTTTTTTACAAGCTCTGATACGACTTAGTATGATTTTTCAAATTAAACTTTAACTATTCATTTATCTTATATCATATTTTATCCGTTTTAAATTGTAGATCGTTTTGAATTTTTTAATTCATAGATATTACATAATAATATCAATGAATCTAAAAAATCAAAACGACTTAGGATTTGGAACGGTAGGAGTATTATTTTAGTTATAGACTTATATCACTGCAGAATATATATTTGATTACTAATCCAACCATATAAGTTTACATTTAAAAATAAAAAATTGATACGAGTCCTTTTATGAGCTCACTCGAAGCGGTCAAGGAAAGCTAATCATGCAGCTGAATCTGTTCAGTTCGACGTGTACACTAGCAAACTTGTGCTCGGAATTCTGGATAGCGGAAGCTAGATAGCACGGCTGCTGGTGCTGGTCGCCGGTCTCGCCCGGCCGCGTCGTTCTGCGTGGCGACTGGCGGTGCTTGTTCGTTCGTCCTGGCGTTGCCGCTGCCGAGACCAACCACGTGGAACCACTTGGGCACTAGCCGGTAGCCGCCACATGTACGTGTCAACAAGGGGTCCTGCTCCTGCACTCCAAGTAGAAGTCGCGAAGCCGTTGCTCAATTTCACGGACGCGGCTAAGGGACGGAGATAATATGGGAGGGGACGGACCATTCCAGTTTTTTTTTTACGGAATTATCCCATTTCTTGTTTGGATATGTGGGATGGGATGATCATAATTCACCGTCAACTCCGGCCCCACGCGTCAGCCACTAAAACTAGAAGGTCCCATGCGTCAGGCGCATCTTCTTCCCTTCCTCGCCGGAGATAGCAGCGGAGCAGCACACACGGACAGATTCGCATCCAAATCAATGTAGCAAAGTCATGTACGAATCGAGATTGGCATGGATCGACTTAGATTAAGGAAAGTTGATTAAAGAAATTCATGGCAATTTGGATTGAATCGGATAGGGGACTTGGGGAGACGAATTGGACAGGGACTGAAGAAGATATACGGGCGCGGTCAATGCGGTTCCGGACCTGCGCCACCCACGCCCGACCGCGCAGCTTGCCGGGGGCCGCGCCGCCCGCCTGGGGGAGGCCGCCGCACCCCACCGGATCCAGCCCTGCCCCACCTGCGCACCTTGCTAGCGGCAGCGCCCGGCCATGGAGCTTGCCGGAGCTCGCCTGCAGCGCTGTTGGGCAATCGTCTAAAAACTAATCAACCTCGAGCAGTGTTTATTGGCAAAAATCAACTAACCTTGCAAGATCAATAACTCACTTAACCTCGAAGTTTCTAAACAAGCGTGTAAACTGCTTTATCCTCGCATCTTTTTTTTATTTCGATTTCGAGGTTAAAGATTATTTGCTAATGGCTGAAGATATGAACTAACTTTTCCTCGAAGCGCTCGAAGCTAATTTTGAGTACCGAGTCTTTCATTATATTTTCTACTCGAAGTCAGGACTGAGCTGTACGTGTCGAGGTTGAAGGCACGAGGCTAAAGAATCTTCTCAATGCGAAGCTAAGGTTGCGAAACTAAAGACTTAGGGCCTGTTTGGGAAGGGGGTGTTAAAGTTTAACACACACTTTTGAACAGATTTTAATACATTAGGGACTAAGGACAAGTGTTAAAGAGGAAGTTGAGAATTTAACACCCCTCTTTCCCCCCCC
>NC_028458.1:10956444-10961726 GCF_000263155.2 Setaria italica | reverse complement strand
CGGGCGGCGCAGGTGGTGGCGGTGGGGGCTCGGGCGGGCGCGGTGGTGGCGTTGGGGGCTCGGGCGGGCGCGGCCGCTAGCGCCGCGGTAGGGGATGCCGGCGGCGGGGCGGGGCCGGAGGCGGCAGGCGCAGGGGAAGGGCCGACGGGGCGGCCGGCAGCACCGACGCCGACGCTGGCGCCGGGCACGGCGTGGACCGAGCAGGGGTGGGGCCGGAGGCGCCAGGCACAGGAAAGGAGGAAGAAGGAAGGAGGAGGAAGGAGAAGAAGGAAGAAGGGGTATTTGGCTGCCATTGAGAGGAGTAATGAGGGGTAAAGTTGTCAATTACAACCTAAGGTGTTAAATTTTAACAGATCATCCAAACACCTCAAGATACTAAAGTTTAACACCTTTATTTGAGGGTGTTAAAGTTTAACACCCTGTTAAATTTTAACACGCCCTTCCCAAACAGGGCCTTAGATAAAAGAAGAAGCCTCGAGGTTAAGGGCTCAAAGGCGTGAAAAGCGTGACTGCAAGGAGGCGTGGGAAGCGTAACTGCAAGGAGGCATGAGATGCGTGATTTTGTAGTAGAATTCAATTTGTACACGTTACCCCCAAAGATCTTTATGTACGGCATATTTTAGGAATGTAGTAGGTCAGAAAGGGTAGTCACGATATGTAAAATGATCTCCAAGTTCCTGTAAAAGGGGAACCCTATCTCATTGTAGAGGGAGAGTTATTTTTCAAGAGATTACAAGTTTTTCATCCGTTTTATCTGTTGTGCTTGAAGCCTTTTGGGACCAACAAGCACTCGCCGCCGACCTTGCCGAAGCTCACCTGCAGCACCGCCTGCTAGCCTTGAGTAGGGCCGCCGTTTGCCTACCATCGGCTGACCTCCTCCTCTCGCGCCACTCTTCCCTTGGGTCGCAGATGTAGCTAGACGGCAGCGTTCCGCCCTCATCCGCATTGGCGCTGCTCGGAGGTCGAGCCGTCAAGGTCCCCATCGCTTGCCTGTTGCGCCCGCCCGAGCTCGCCCTCTCGATGATGCCGCTCGAATTCGTCCTCTGTCTTAGCCGCACGAGGCAGATGGAGAAGACGACGATGTAAAAGAGGGACGAGTCCGTCTGCTCATTTTGGGCAGATGGGGTCATCCCGAATCTAACCGATATATTCGATGACCCATCCTATTTATCTCCAAACTAAACACTATAAAAAATAAAATCATCCCATCCAGTCCCGTCCTTACATCCAAACATATTCTAAAATGTTGGGCGTTGCAAGGTGGTGACTATCGTGAGTTTTACCTTCTTCGTACCTGGCAATGGAATACACTCGGAAAAGTACAACAACCGGGCATGGCAATTAGATAATGGGACGTACCAGGTAAGTCAACTTTTTTTGGAGTCGTGCCAAGCCAAGATTTTAGGTCATTAGCTTAGAGAGCCGAGCCAATTTTTAATAAGCCAAAAGTAAATTTAGCCAGGGCCACTGCCAGCAGCTAGAATAACGTGAGATTGGCAATCCCAAAACAAACCATTTTTCAGGGAAATATCTTCATCGAGGGAGAGGGAAAAGGCGGATTCAAAATCTCTTTCCTCCGTAGCACTTCCCATGGGCAAAACAAGTCAGCATGGGCCCACCCGAGTACCCGACCATCGTCATTTGTAGGCCTGCAAGGGGAGCGGGTCGCCCCGATCGTGAGGGTGTGTTTGGTTGGACTGTGATTTTTAGAAAAGTTGTTGTGAGCTGTGCGCTGTGGAAAAGTAGCTGTGAGAAAGCAGCTGTGGGAAAAACAGAAGACCGTTTGGTTAAATCAGCTGTGAAACTGTAGGCTGTGAAAGAAATACCTGTAATGCCCATGTTTATATGCAAATTGCTCGTAACAAAACAATGTGTTCACTAATTCGCATGCAAATGACTATTTTAGAAAGGAATTTTTTTTTTCTATATTTTCATCCATCAAAGTTTTTAAACTGGATAGTTTCTCGTCGACTGAGCCAATGTTAACTAATTGTTGTTGTTTCAGATAAAGATAAGATATGCATATTGATGTACTACGAGAGACGGTTCTTGTCCTTCGATTAAACATAAACATAAGGATTACACTACAAATAATGGATTACACTCTGAAATTCCAATCAAAGAGATGCAACTGCAACATCATCTATCCTTACATCATCCGTCGAATCCAAAGATTTAACACCACTTTTTGTCACAAATTACAACGCTCGATTATCTGATAATGCAGTTGAACATCAGGAACTCCTTGATGGTCTAGCAGTAGCAGACGAGCTCGTCTGACAGCATAGGGAGCACTCCACCTCCTCGGTGATGATCCTCGAAGAGCACTGCACAGCTAGCTCACGGGAGCTGCATCCACAAGATCCGGCACCGACGTACAGCTAGAAGCCCAGCCATATGAGCCTCCACACGCACCTCTTGAGTCCCCTCATAGCACTACAGATCGCCGGCCACGGCACCATGACCGAGCAGTTCGCCGGCAGCGGCCCATCCTGCACAAGCTGCTAGGGTGAGGTGATAATCACAACAGAGGAAGAAATCGAAGGGGGAAATGGAGTATTAATGATCGAAGAACCCTAGCCATCACCGTGGATTTAGTGCAGCTTGCTTGAGCGCTGTAGGTAGCAGGGAGGGGAAAAAGAAACAGAGGAGCAGGGAGTTGAGCGTGTGTGCCTGTTGGCCTGCTCGTTGGGCTACAAGCAAAGAAGTACGGGTACAGTGCTTAGTGGAGAGAAGCAGCTAGCACTCCACCTCCTCGGAGAAGCGTGCGAGGTCGCTGGGCTGGAGGCCGGAGGGCGTGTAGGGGCTGGCGGTGGCCTGGCACCGGGCGGCGGGCTGGGACAGGGCGGGCACCGGCCAAAGAAGCCGAGTCCTGGCGACGACCGGCCTCGGGCGATGCCGTTGGGAGATAGAGCGGCCGGCCGGCCGGCCGAAGGGCAGGACCGGCGGTGGCAGCGGCGCACGTTAGCCGTCGGGGAGAATGTGCGGTTGGGGGCGGAACCAAACGCGGAAAAAGAAGAAGAAGAACGAACCGTTTTTTCATTAAACTCAAAGTTGCTCACCTCAAAAGCCAATAAAAGCAGGGGGAGAGGTGCTTTTGAGTTTGTACTACAATGAAAGTTGCTTTGGTAAAAGTATTAATAGTTTTGAAACCTTTTGGTTGGGTTTTAGCTTTTTGCAAAAGCAAAAGCAGGTTGGAAAGCCCAACCAAAAGCATCCTGAAATTCGCAAGTGAATCGAAGCGGTTCGACCCCAAACCGAGGAGGGGCAGCAGGGGTAATGACTCCATCGACCCCAATCGATCCTAGGATCGAACCTCACGGCATGGCCCGTCGCTACTCCCCGCTCCTAATTCCTCGTGCTCCTCATCGCTCACCAGATCATGCTCGCGGCAGTCTGGATCGGCCTCCTGGCTCCAGGCCACCAGAAAATGCCTCCCTGCCGGTCTCATCTCATCGCCATTAGGCCATCTACCCCAGGAGCAGAGCATCTCGCCCAAGATGGGACGCGTCACGCGTGGTCCCCGTGCCCCTCTCTTGCATCCTAATCCTATATTCCTAATCCACGATGCATCCAAATTTTCGAGCAACGTTGCCTGCAGTTGCGAAGGGAACAATGATGTGGTGAAAGCAACAGCTGGTGCTTGCAATCTGTCCCTGCAGTTGCAAAGGGAACGATGATGTAGTGAAATTAAAGCAACAGCCAACAGCTTCCTGAATCTCTCTCTGTCCACGGATGTTCCTTGATAAAATATGTTGCTGAACTTTTAGTCATGTGAAGTCAACTAATCATAATTTTTACCATCTCTTCATCGAAGTCGACATTGAGAATAGTAATAATCGTAAAGAAGCTCTCAGTAAGTGATATGCCAGATAAACATAGAAAACACCTTAAATGTGCTGAAAGTATGACGTAATAGCAGTGGTTAGTCTTCGTTCATAGTACCAGCATGTGTTGCTGACAACAGATTACCACATCTACTCTTCTTAAAAGGATTAACCTAGCTAATGAGGCCACAAAGAAAACCTCCTCCATATATCTACTCGAACATGTTGTTAGAGTCATGCATTTCAGAAAATTCGTGAGCGTCCTTATGTACTTGGGAAAACCAATAGATAAAAAATTCATGCAGGTTCCTTTTGTTCCTGAGAGCAAAACATAATGTTCTTTAAAGGTCTCTTCCACTCTGAATTTACACTATTCTATCTTTGTTGAGCTTTCGTCAATCGGCGTAGGGAGCAATAAGGCATCAAGCAAGTGATACTGAAACAAGCTCAAAATTGGAGTCTGAATGCTATTTTGGCGCTACCATCCTAAAGCTTGGAGTCAAACATTGTTTTGTAAAATCAGTGTTACGTTGGATTGGGCTAATACTGACTGTAGGATAGAGTTTTTATTGATTCAGCTTCATGTTATCTTTATGTGTTTTTTTCTCCTAAATGTTCAATAACTGCACGAGAAATAAAAACAATCTTCCAACTTAATGGCGTAGTCTATGCCTAGTTGATCGTGTACCTTGTAGAGCAGCGCAGCCGCGCATGCTGCTGCCTGCTTCGGAGGTTCGGCCCGCGTTGCCCCGCGGGTCACTCTGACGAGAAGAAATCAGGGGCGGATCGACCCTTGACCCTGCATTTGCACAAAGGGTTCGGCGGGGCACTTTCAGGGGCAACCCAATCCGCTCCCTTTGCAGGCCTAGTCATTAGCCATTTGGGTTTGATACGTGTGCGCACCGACGGGGAGAAAGACACGAAACTCGCTAGAAGTTCCACACGAGTTGTGGACAGAAGCCAGAATTCGGTTAGCTGGGAGGATTACGGCCATTTCACACACACGTTTTGGGTTCGCCGCAAAAACGCCTACCAAAACGAGGCCAAATTCGTAAGGAATTCGCCGCCCCGGATCCTGTCAAAGCCACCCCCAGAGCAGAGCGGAGCAAATCCCGGGCGTCCCCCCCGACCGAACGGCTTGCAACTCACGTCTCGTACCTCTCCTTCCTCTTTTTTTCACTGTGCCCCCCGTGCATGCGAAGGGAGAGAGAGAGAGCTCCGTCGTTCGTGGCCGGCGCTGCGCGGGGTAAACCAAATCCTCTCCTCTCGTCCGCTCTCCGCCCCCCAGCCAGCCAGCCATCCGCCCCGGTCTCCTCTCCTCTCCTCGTGCTACGGAAAATGGCGCCAACCCCTCCCCAACCCCAATCCCCCGCGCTCTATTTCTCCCTCGCCTGACCTGGCCCCGCCCCCCAAACCCTAACCCCCCCCCCCCGTACGGGGATGGGGTTTTGAGCC